>NW_015164203.1:108955-190527 GCF_001447785.1 Gekko japonicus
ATGTGGTTTTTGTTATCAAAGTCAAATTATTTTACGGGAAAGACAAAGAGTCTAGGGCCTTGTCTTTCTGGCTCTTTTTGGGCTTCTTACAGAGCCCCTAGTCTAAGAGCCACAGGCAAAGAGCCCTTTAGTGTTTCCTTAAATAGAGGCCTCCCCCAGCAGAGGTCAGGCAGCAGCTATTCAAATTCAAATTCACCCAGGCACTCAATCACAGGCAAAACAATGCCCCTTCCACTTCCTCTCAATTACAGGCAATCCCAGTCAAACAGTGCCCGTTCCTCTCCCACACTCAATCAGCCAGGACTCTGCAAGAACTCTAAGTGCTTCCACACACTGCTAAACACAGTTTTCCCACAAAATATCCTTAGCTGAATTCTCTCAGCTGAAAGCAAGTAAAAGAAACCCACTCACCTCTCTCACAGCTCTCTCTCCTGCTCCTGCTCAGAGCTCAGCTGGTCTCCTCTAAGGAAACACATGTAAAAAGAAATCACACAAATATTGAAATATCTCCTTTTTTATGCTGAAATATTTGCTTGTGACCAGCTAGTGCACCCTGAAATCTGAATAGAAATAATTTACGAAGAGCAGTGACAATGAAGCAGCTCTGTGATAAAGCTCTCAAAGAGATTTTAGTCAAAATTAACAAAATTCTCTATAAAAGAGGGAGGGGGGGAATAGTCAAACTCTACCAGGTGAACAGGTTCCTGATCATGGCTGGATTAAGACATGCTGAGGCCTTAAACTATGTCAAGTTTAACAGGCCCATAGCATCCAATAGTTGTATTTTAGTAACTGTTTTGTACACAGTGGCCCTTCATAATCTGGGAAAATAAACTGTAGCATACTTCACTTGAGCATAAGGTGGGTAACTACAATTTAAAAATGATAATACAATTAATTATTAAAAATAAATTAGTACAATAGTAAAGATAAAATCAGATGGCAACTTAGGCACCAGTAACATTTTTTATCTGAGTCAGGTTGTACCATCTGTGTGTGTGAAGGCTCTGGCCCAGATTGAGGCAAGACAGATAGTTTTGGGCCTGACCTGGATCACCAGGAGGTTGTTGTTCATAGACTGCAACGTTCTCTGGGGGGTGTTCCAGGAGAGACGTATATAGCGCTATTACTAAAAGTGATGATGGTTGCTTGAGTTCCAATCAGACCTGAAAAGCATTATGCAAACATTGATATATAAGATCTTTCAGCAGCCATTCACAATGAAATGGGAATGTCTTTTTACTCATCATGCTGTAGTCAAATTAAGATTAAACCATGTGCACATGCAATTACAATATCCAGTTCTGCTGTTTTTCTAAGGAAGGTATTTTACCAGACAGGCACAGTTAATTATGAGATTACAGCAGAAAACAAACTCCTGACATTATCAAAATTAATGGTACAAACTGCTCAGGTGGCCTTGGTTGGCATGTATAGGCTTTCCCATCTTTAACTATTTGCACTATTTTTATCTGTAGAAGTGTGCATGCACACAAAATCTTATACCCAGAATTACATTTTGTTGGTCATAAAGGTGCCACTGGATTCAGACTTTGTTCTATTTGCACTCACAGTTCTCTATATCATACAGTCCCCAATAAGTATGCACTGTTCCATTTCAAACTCCCAGTCTATGTTCTATTGTTCCACATTTAGGATTCTTTGAAAAGTGTATTTACATATAGGGTATCCATTTTCTGAAATATTAAGGTTCAGCTGGCCAAAAAATATCTGAAGTCTTAATTAAGAAAGACTCATCCCACAACTTTTTGAGGGTAGGGGCTTTCTGTCATGTTCTGTGTATCCTTCCCATGATGCTGTTGCTAGCAAAACTATTAGCCTTAGTTTGGCCATTTTTCTTCCTCTTGGAGAAATATGTTTTTGGGTTGCTGGGCAATATCAACACAAGATCGCCACAACAATCCCCAAAGATAGTTGCATGTTTCAAACATCTAATACATTGTCTCTAGGAAACAGTGTGCTAATTTTGTAGCCAACAGATACTGGGCCTGTCAGAGAATAACTCAAAAGGATCATGACACATTTTGGGTGATTATCTCTTTCTACCCCCTAAGAGACACCCATAGTCCTGATTTTACACTGCCATGTGTGGCAATCCAAATCAATTAATTCAGCTTTAAGACTCATAATACCATTACTGTTCTTTGCTGGCTGGGATTTAGTATCCCTATGGTTATCTTCTAGTTCAGAAATCCTGTGTTCTGCTTCCACTGAGCTTGCCAATAAGCCTTGTAGGATACACTGAAAATCAATTAGGGACTGAAAACAAGCATACACGCAACTGGAGCAAGCAAAAATAGTGGCACAGGAAACCTCCAAGACCAACCATTGGGCCTAGCTGGCCCAACCTCCCCTTTGAAATATAGACACAAAAATAAATCTCTGCCAATCAAAGGTGTCAAACACTATTTCAAAAGAAAGAAACCAATTCCAGTTGCCATAGGCAAGTGCAAAAGGATTGACAAAAAAAACTCTACCTTTTGACTAGATGCCAGCAAACCAGCAAATATGTCCATAGATGTACTTCAAGAAATAAAGTATTCCAGATGACTGAGATGGGACCTTCAAGGAAGAAGACTTGGTTTTTATACCCTACTTTTCTCTACCCTAAGGAGTCTCAAAGTGGCTTTAATTATACATTAAAAAAACCCTACTTTAACCCACACACTGTTGATTTTTGCCTTCATTCCTTCCTTTGCCATGAAGTAAGCACTCTGGACTAATAAGCTTCCAAAGCATTTTCCAAGAAATCAGAGGGGTGTGTGTGTGTGCAGCAGCTAAAATGAAAGCTTGTCACAAATCCATATATGCACTGGTAAAACACCACACACAAAAAAAAACCACACACACAAAAAAAACCCAGTCAATGTGATAGTGCATGCAGGTGTATCAAGATTCTTTCTGTTCAATAGTTGGTGGTATGCTGGAATATAAGTGCACATCAGTAAACCAAACATAACACAAGCCAAGCAACAAAGTTAAAACAAATACAAAATTACAATATTAAAAACTGATAAAATTCCAAAAAGTGACACAACAATAAATTGATTGTCTGACAAAACCTCAGCATGACTGAAAACAAGCACCCTTCAGGAGAAAGCCCGTTGAAAGAGAACAGCTTCAAAAGCATCAAAGTGGGTACTTTCTGAGCTGCCATTGGAAGTCCCCTAATACAGGAATGATTACTGAAAAAATGCAGGAACAGAAAGAGGCAAAGCATGCCACAAAAGGTGGGGGACGATGACAAGAGGCTTACAGTTGGCTCATGGGCTGACAGAGGGAGAGGCAGATCTTTAGATGTTTGTCCCAGCTCATGAAAGCCTTTACAGGTAAGAACAAGTACCTCTGGTCTTGACTTTGGACTCAAGCATGCATAAAGAGCTTCTTCAGAGTTTATATGCATATAGATATGATTTGGCTTTCAAGAAGAATTGAAGCCAGCACATTTGTTGTGCAGTCCTATGCAAAGTCACTCTTAGTCTAAGCCCACTGCAAACTGGTTTAGACTGAAGTAATTCTGTACAGGACTGCACTGTGAATGTCCTTGATTTTGAGCAAAATGTTTTCCTGGTCCAAATATCTTCTATCATATTTCTGAACATGTTTCAGTCTGTTATCTGTTACTTTAACTTGCCACTTTTGACAGCTGGGGTGGCATATTTTTTTTAGTTTCAGACTAAGATCCTAGGAGACCTAGATTCAAATTTACACTTATCCCAATGGGAGCTTTCTGGGTGACCTTGGGCCTGTTACATACCCTTAGCCTGACCTACATCACAGGATCATTGTTGAGAAAAAGGAGGAGGGGACAATAATGTTTTTGAGCAGGTTTGAACCCCAGCTGGGGAGAAAAACAGGTTACAAATGCAAATGCATTTTAATTTTCCATATACCTCCTCCTATATCAAACATAACAAACAACTCTTTCTGTTCTTCTGAACTCTAGGCCATTTGAAAACAGAATGTGAATATGAAAAGAACTAGACCTGCAAAGGGGACTACCTCCCAACAGTCAGTCAGCAGGCTATGACTGACGGCACACAGCCTCATTGTGTGATGATTGGGGGCAGCGAGACCAAACCGGTTACAAATGCAGAATTGTTGCACTAAGCAGAACCCACTGAGAGTTCTGCAGAGCAGCAAAATGCTCTCCATAGTGCTATCTGAACAAAAGAGAACTCTCTTTATGGTGATAACAGCACAGAAAATTACTTCTAGAGGCACTCATACCAGGTGGCAATGTGAGGGTAATTTATCAGTGAATGAGCCTGATTATAAAAATTCTGTTTCAGAAGACATTAAAATTAATATGCAGCGGGAAAAGAGCAGGGAAGTATTAAGATGATAAACAAACAGGCACATTCAGTGAAAGAAGCAATGCTTATATTGTACGTTTGCAGAGAGTCAGCCTATAGAGGGAAGTCAGTGAGGTTCAAAGGTTTAGGTACTTAATATGAAAAGTTATTGTGGGATGCAAATACAACTGTGAAGTCAGATTAAATTTACTTTGAAGTTTGCAGATGTTTTTTTTAGTTCCAGCATGACTACAAAGGCTGTAAGAATAGCCTTTCTTGCCATAATGATAATGATCTTACATTAATGGAGAGCCTTTCATCTGCCAAATGCTTTATACATTTATTAATTGCTACATGAACTTACTTCACCCCACAGTGAACCACAGTCACCACCACAGGGATGAAATGTAGTACAGACTTAATAATACTGCATTTACATTACTCTCTTGACTGCTTTGAATTATGGTCTTTTCACTTATTTCAATGGGGCTATATCTGGCATACCTGAAGCTTTCATCGTAAAAAAATGTTATCTTGTTTTACTTCAAGAGTTCAGAAGATTCTTGCCCAGACACTCCAGCTGGGCTTGCTGTTGGATATTGACATTAATCTGATTTGCAAGGCTTAGATTAATGAAAGGGAGTGCTGATTTACATCGCTGGTGCCCCTCACTCCTTCTCAAACTGATGCTTTAGGAATCTTGGCAACCATTATGGCACTTTTAATAGTAATAACAAATGGCCGGATTTCTGCTTGACCCTCCTGGTAGTTGTGCTGAAACTCCTGGAAAATGCATCAGGGGATTGTCCCCCCCCCAGTTGGAAGAAAGTGATAAACACCACATTGGGATTAGCTACGGGCCACTTTATTGATGCAACTTTGGCGGCAAGGGGCAGACTACCCGGTGAGGAACTAAGTCAAGGCCAGGGGTTGCTCCTTGCCATATGCTGAGTGAGCCACCTTTGCCCCGGTGCGAGCCATCCCTCTGGCTCATCCCAGGATGGCCTAGCAAACAGGATGCCACCTAGGAACTACCACCCCCAGGCCCCACGACCTGGAGGGGAGGGCCTACATGGGCAGTCCCAAAATGCAGTCCTTATTTCCCACTCTGGGCCCCAATACCCGAAGGCTGAGCCTGATGGACCCCTTGACCCCAAAGGGGGAAGATGCCATATGGTACTCACTGGATCTGTTTCCCCCTTTTTCCACACCAACCTGCCACTGCCAAGGCCAAGCCTCTGCTTAGGACCTTGCACCCACCAGGCAGCCCAAAGCTGCCTGCAGCCCTTGCTGCAGCTCCTCCAGAAAGATATTATTGCCCTTGTCTGACAAGTGTAACCCGTCTTCTCTGTACAGGTTGGTCAAGTCAGCCCATATCCCAGGGTGAGGCAAGTAATGCCCCCCACCCCTCATCATCTTCCCCAGCTCCCTGTTTGACTTCTGGTGAGCCCGGTCCAGGCATCTGGGGTCCCCTTCACTGTGCCACAAACAGTGTAGCAGAATGGCCAACCACACAATCTGTACATGAGGCCACCTGCTCCTTATGAACCTCAGGCTGGCCTTTGCCTGAATCACCAGCACCTTTCCTTTCAAAAGGCTGAGATCATTTCCACCCAAATGGATCAACAGTATATGAGGTGGAAGACCATTCATCTCCTTGAATAGTAACAGGAGGAGGCCAAGCCCCCTCAAGCTCCATTGCCCCAACCATTCAACCAAAGCAAACTTGCTGAGCCCCCGTTGCAAGCCGATGGGCCTCCTCCAGGCCTGGTACCCCCCCCCGAAGACCATACTGTGTCCACAAAAGGCAACTCTTCACCTCTTATGGCACCCAACCTGACTTTGAAAGAAAGCAGAATTAACAGCAGAACCAGTCCTTCATAGTGCCACCAGGGGGTGAATGTACATCTTGTAGCACTCCAACCTCCACTGCCCCAATCGTTGTATGTCTGGCAGTGAATATCCCATGGCAGCTGCAGTAGAAGCCACCCCAATCTAAAAAGAATGGGTTCCAAACCTAAAGTGACCCAATAACAACGTGTCTATTGATTTTTGGACAATTGCCCCAAACTGAAATTTGGTCAGTGGGCTACTATCCCTGTGCCTGAACAGTGTGTCCCCATCTCTGCCCCTCAATGTGAGGTATTGCTGGAGCACCATTACCGGTCACAGGACCTCTGAACAAGAGCCCACCTTAATCTCCATCCCTTTACTGCCCTGATTGGACTTAGACCATCTGATCCATATGCTGATGCTGCTCCCCACAAAGTGAACATCCTGTAGCCATAGCTCCCTACCAAACCTGTCACCATATGACCCCACTACCAACTCATGTGCAGCCCTCCCCAAAAGGCCAGCAGTGCTGCAGCATAGAAAAGACACATGTCATAGCTGTTGCTACAAACCACCGGGGAAATGGGCTCCCTGGTGTTGGCCGCCACTCTCACTTCACGCAACCATCCTTCTAGTAACTTCCAAATGTGGAAGTCCCCCATGGCATTGCAAAGACCCCTAGCCTTCCTTCAAAAAGCTACTGCTTTCAGTTGGCTTCTGCTGCCATTCCCTTACCCTTCAGCTCCATGCAATACTGCATGAGATGCATCACCAGTATCAAACATTCCAGCTCAAACCCTACCTGCTGCCTCAAGGCCTCAAACTGCCAGCCCTCTAAGCACCAAGGGAACCCTATCACCCTCCCGGCCTCAGCCCTCCAAGCCACCACAGTTCCGAGGGCATCTGGGTTGGCTGGGTATCGGCTTCCAGGGCCAACTGCCAGAATCTGTTTATGAGACATAGAATTGCCCCACCATTACTGATCCCTGCATGTGCTTAGCTATCTATATATATAAAAGAAAGTCCCCTCACTGTAAAATCAATGCCCAGGCCAAACCTCTGCACCTACAAACACAAAATTCGGGGAGAGCACTCCTACCATGATGTAGATGTGCACTAAGAAGGGATTTTTAGAAATTCCATATCAGACATGATCTGTAGTCCTGCTTCAATCTGCATGACTTCTCATTAGAAAGAAACCCCACTGAACCCAGCCAGGAACTCATCCCAAACCTCCAAATCAGCCTTCATGCTACTGGTGACCCATACTCAAAGCCCCGCTATTGCATGACATAACCTTCTGAGGAATCCCTTGCCTGGCACCACTAACTTTCAAGCAAATTAAGGTGGCCCACCAGCTGCTGCAGCTCCACCAGTGTAGCTTTCCTCTTGCCTTTGAATGCCATGACCTGGCCCCACAAGTCCTCCACCTTCTCTTTAGGCAGCTATGATGACTACCTCTGTGTGTCCAGTTCCACCCCCAAAAAAGTCAATACCATCCCTGCCCCTTCTGTCTTCTCATGGGCCAGCTCCTTTGTTAAACTAATAAAACTATCTAACAGCCTTTGACACTGCCCAGTACCCCACAGACCCACAAACAAAAAAAATCATCCAGTTAGTGGGTGGTATCGACCAACCCCATCTGGTACCACAGGGCCCACTCCAGGAAGGAACTAAAATGCTCAAATGCTGCATAGGAAATGGAGCATGCCATAGTGTCAGCTAGCTGTCATGCTTTCTTTGTTTACCTTCATCCCTGCCTTTGCGCAACCGCACATGCTTGCTTTGCTTAGCTACTGTGGGTAACTTAAGGGAGGTGCTCCCCCCCCTGCAAACTGGCTCAGCCAGACGGCGCTATCGGTATAACCTTGAAGGGAGGGGAAGGCTTGAATTCCACTATGGGTGTGAATATTTCTGCTCTCATGGGATTGGTGTGAGTCTCCCATTCATGATGTAATATCCCGCCGGGAGGATTCCCACGCACACGCTTGGATTTCATTTGCTTAGCTAGATGCAGCATCGTAGTATATGTATGGAGCCCCTTGCAGCCATCGTTATTCCTGACAATGTACCTGTACCACTTGGCAACAGACTAGTATTCTAATAAAACATAGCCTTTCCAGGAGAGTGTGTTTGGACCTGCTTGCTGTTGACCCTTAGGCCCGGCCTGATACATATAAAACTGCCCTTCAAAAGCAAAACCTAGCAGCCCAAAAATTCAGAGGGGCGAACAGACAGGAGGCAGAAGGCAGATTTGATATCACATTTAGACACTTCAGCCCCAACAGCACAGTGCTGAACCACTCACATTGCCTGGGCAAACAATGTGTAACAGGCCGAGCAAAAACCCTCCGGTATTGTGTCATTCACTGACTCCCCCTGCAGTAGGACAAGTGATGTATGAGACGGTAATCCCCTGGGGCCTTCTTAGGTACCACCCCCAGGGGGGATACATGGAGATAGGGTACTGGTGGTGCATGGAAGGAGCCCAAGACTCTCCTCCTTACACTCCTTCACAATCTTAGTCCATACCACCTGCTCCAACCCCCTAACAGAGCACAGATTATCAGCCCAGTAGGGCCTCCTGGGGCCCGACAAGGGATGCAAAAAACCCATACAAATACTCATCCCGCTTCGGGTAAAAATGCAGTCAGAGCTCAAGCTCCACCAGCTTAATTGAACTAGGCCCCTTTCCCAGAGAGCAAGATAGTGCCCCCTCTGCTGGCCCACTTGCCCCCAGGTTGCTTCCCACACCCTGCATGGGGTCTAGCTATAGGGCACACCTTGAACATGTGGGAGCCCACACACAGTGTGCACTCATACTGGAACTTGCAGGGCATTCGACCATACACTCCTTGGGAGCTAAACTCACAGTAAAGCAGGCGTCATTGAGCCACCTTCCCCACCAGGGAATGGGTGTCTGAACTACTTGGGAGCCTGTGCACTATGTGCCCTCTGTCTGACCAATCACCCCCATTGGGTCTTGTGGGTAACATGACCTGCATCTAGAGTTGGGGGTGAATCTGTTTCCCTCATAATGATGGATTCCTGGCTGTCCACATGCAGAGGTAAAGGTTTTACTTGCTCGAAAGTCAGCCGAATCCAACTCTAGGGGGTGGTGCTCATCTCTGTTTCCAAGCTGAAGAGACACTGCTGTCTGAAGATATTTCGGTGGCCATGTGGTTGGCATGACTAAACACCGAAGTGCACAGAATGCTGTTACCTTCCCACTGAAGTGGTACCTATTTACTTGCAGTTTCTTGCTTTCGAACTGCTGGGTTGGCAGGAGCTGGGGCCAGAGACGAGAGCTCACTCCATCATGCGGCACTAGGGTCTCGAACTGCTGAACTACAGACCTTCTGCTCTGCAGCTCAACATCTTAACCTCTGAGCCACCGCGGTCCACATGCAGAACTCCTCATCATATTGGAGCCATGCCGGGACCACAAAATTGACATAACCCCGATAGACTATGTCCAAATATTGGAACAGAAAAAATGCCTGCAACAGCTGAGACTGCACTATCACCCTGGTGTAAATTTAAAAATCCAGCAACCAGCTGGCCCATGTCCTAACCACCCTGCACCTCTTAAGCCTTTCCTTGTCCCTCTCCTCAAGGTCCTCCTTATTCTTCTTTTTCAACTCCCAGAACAGCAAGGTAAACACATCCACATACTCCCCACTGTGGTGTCGCTTCCCCATCCTCCCAATGTGGCCCAGCTGGCTCTGCCTGCCCAGTCCCTTTTGACTGTCCAGACCTGCCCTCTAAAGCAGACAAATGAGATAAAATATTCTCCTGAAAACACCTAAGAGCAGCCCCTGTGGTCTGTAGACCCCCAAATGCCACCTGGGTAGTTGGACATGCCTGCATGCCCTGGCCATCCTCTTCCTCATCTGAGGAAATGATGGGCACCTCTGTCTTCAGGGTGGCTTGTGGGGCTGGCTGTTTACCCTTGGCATGCTTCTGCCCCTTTTTGGTCCCCATGTTGACCACTCACTAGGATAGTCAGGGCCAAGCTCACAGCAGTCATATGCCCCATGAGCCTGGCTCACCCACACTGTACCAGACCTATCCAGGTAGCCCCCTGCCCCGTCAGACCTACCATCCTCCCTGAACCCTACAGTGCCCCTGGGACCCCATCCCTGCAATGTACATGGTCTTGCCTGCTGCTCTGGATCACCCTGGATCAACTAAAGCTCCCCCTCGCCTCCCAGTCTTCAGGCCTCCATTGCCTCCTGCACAACAAAAGGGAGGAGGGGGAAGGGGGTCAAGCAACACTCAGCCCAGTGCCAACGGGTGGCTCTCAAGTGCGGCCACCACACCTGGACTTCCAGTTTTTGGCTGGTCACAAGTGGGTGTGCTCCATCGCAGCTTCGATGTGAGCACACCACATACGCAAGAAACGCAAGTAAAAACGTGAGTGAAGCTAGGACTCAGCAAACAATCGATAAAATGCTAGCAGCAAAGCTGTCCCAAAGCCCCAAACAAGCGGAAGGGGGAGGGGAATGCCTGATTATTCTGTTATGGATCCCTGTCCATTAAACCAGATAATCTGAGTCTGAGGTCTATCTTAGTGCATTCCTGTGAACTGTGCAAAGACATGGCTTAAAGTTCTGATTGGCCCTGGGTACAGGGTAACCTTGGACCTCTCAGCTGTGTCTTCCTTCTCCTTGCATCATTACTCTCTTTTCTCCTTCCGTCATAGCCTGTTCCTCTTCCCCCCAGTATGGCGCCCTTCTCTCCCTACCCCCACAAATTATGGCTCTACCATAGGGATCAAAACAGGAGTTTTGCACAACTTTTATTCTAATGGTGCCACAGCAGGTGTAAAAGGAGGATAAAAGAGTGGAGTTTTTACTTCTTCTAGTATTCCTCTTATTACAAAATGGAATGTTTATCACAGTCTGCTTTGCTTATCACCATCCTCAAATTCACCCACTTTGTTGCTTGCCTCAAATTCCAGATCATTTATGAGGAAGGAAGGAAGGAAGGAAGGAAGGAAGGAAGGAAGGAAGGAAGGAAGGCTTGTGCTGGTTGCAAAGAAGGAAAGGTTGCTGGATTCCAGAAGTGGGAAGGAAGGAAGGAAGGAAGGAAGGAAGGAACAATAGGAGACAATAGGAGACAATATGAGGGGGTGTGCAGCCGGAAGGAGGGATTCGGTGGACATTGTCAGTTAAGTCTCGGTTGAACCAAGGGTCTACATGCTTATTACCACTCTCAGCTTGCTAGTTAACAATGCTGGTGTTCTCTTAGTTTTGTTGGTACTCTTCATAATCTGTTGTATTATTGGCATACTTGACATACTTGGGTCCCGTTCATACTTGCCGGGAAATGTGGGGGGGGGGAGGCGTGGCTGTTTGCGCCGGCACAGTGTGTCCCGCTGCAAACACGATCAGACACGACAGCAGTTTCCTTCCTCGGCACACATTCCCGGCGCACCCCAAGAGGAGCACACTGGAGAGTTCACACAAAGAGAGTCTGGCAGCACCCCATCACAAGCCATTTCTAGTGGACTTTACGAGGTAGCTTTTTACTCCGCATCTTCAGTTGGCTGCGACGGTTGCGCTACGCAGGCCAGATGTTGCTGTGTGACCATGCCCTTATAATCCACCCGGCATTCATGCCGCACCCGCGGCAACTTCTGCGTCTGATTGGGGTCTTGCTTTGGCTTACTGACTGCTGTGCTTTGGAGTTGGCTGGTGGCAGTTACTGTAGCATTCCTAGCTGAGAATTGGTAGTTTTAAATGTGGTGTGCCATGATTACACTCATTTAAGAAATGTGCCCAAGAAGAGAAGATAAACTCATCCCTTTTTTCATCAGAATCACCCAAAAGAGAAAGCAAGACAACCCGAAAATCTCTGTTTTGCAGTTTTCGGGTTTTAAAGAGGTTCTGATCCCTCTTGGATTGCACAATCAAGCTTCTTATAAGATTGACAAAGTCACTGAGAAAAAGGCAACAAAACAATATCCGATGAGCAGTCAATACCTCACTCTGACCTCAGAGGAGTCAATAGTCTCAGATGTGGTTATTGTCAATAACATTGACTACAGTATCCTCATATTCCTTTGAGTATCCGGTGTCAATTAGCAGTGATAAAACCTTGTTTGGCATCTCATTTTATCTTCTTGTCAAACCAGGAATGTATCCATCGACATACGTTTTAGAACATTATTCATTCCAGTTTTGATTGTGTTGCTTTTTCCTTCAGGAAATGAATTCATATTCAAATACAGGCCATTGTCAGGAAGATATTTTCCCTGACATGCATCTTTAATTTAGTTATCTATTGGCTTCAGTAGCCCCCCCCCCCCCCAACAGTATTTAATTGCCTGTGGGGCTCCATTCACTATATTTAATGCTTTGTAGGTTTTGTAGAGAGGGTAAAAAGATAAAAGAAAAAATACAGTAATGAGCTAAATTTAACTGTATTTCATTTGCAAGTATGTTTCCCCCCTCTACGTATAACCTTTAAAATGTAATAATTTAATAACAGAGCTACTGAAAAGCATACTGGTTTTGCCTAGCATGAAACATTCAAGAAAATTATAGGGCAAGAGCTATTCTGTCAATCGGCAGTTTTATTGGCTAGCCATCCATAAATATTTTATAATGTTATATTTCAATAGTCACATATTTATCGTGGGTAGCATTCATTCTTTTTACCCTTTCTCAGGTCTGGTAAGCAGCAGAATCCGGCTCGCAAGAGACAGCCCCAGCGTGGCGATTGCGGGCTGCGTTTGCCTCCTCGTAAGGAGGAATAGGCTTAGACTGCGGTGCCGTGTTCATTCCAGTGGGGGGCGGAGCCTGGGCAACCTTAAAGGCTGGCTCCGTTTGTTCCTCCTGACAGTCGTTGCCTCGTGCTCGGCCAACCCACCCGCCCTGTATGTAGTGTAAACACAGGTTGGTTGCCCCGTTTAACGGGGGACCGGGTAGGAATTTTTTGTCCCCTTCTCTGATTGGATGTTGAGAGGGGGTCTTTTTCGCCTACCCTGCACTGCTGTCAGTGGATTGAGGAATTGGATTGGGATGGTGCCTAGGGGCTAGTTCGTCACTTTGTTAGGGCAGAAATAGGTTTAGGTAAGGATCAGCGGCTCGGAAGCACCCATTAGTAATCCCTGGTGGGGGGTAGAGGGGTCTGCGGGATCAACCCTGCAGCCGTGCGGCCTGGGATGACGCTTGCAGACTGCCTATGGGGATGGCCATGATGGAGACTCAGCGCTGGCCATGCGGTGGTGTTTGAGGGCTCCTGAAGGCGCATCCCAAGCATTGGCCCGGCTGGGTTTGCGACTTACAGTTGGCTCCAACCCGGGACCGTGATGTCTTATTATTTATACGGTTAAGGATGGTGGTCAAAGCGACTCCAGGCCTTGCCATACTGGCCCGGCTGGGTTTGCAAGCGACTTACAGTTGGCTCCAACCCGGGGCCGTGGTGTCTTGCCGTCATACGGTTAAGGATGGTGGTCAAAGCGACTCAAGGCCTTGCCGTGCCGCTGTTTCCATTTATGCCCTTTGCCGTTTAGTTAATATTTTAATAAAGTGGCCTTATTTCATCCAACCCCGTTGTCTGACTGTTTCTTCCATCTGGGGGGGCAATCAGGTTGGAATGAAATGCTAGAACTTCATGCCACCATGACAGCCAGGGAGATGGTTTTATGCATGCCGCAAGATCCACTCTCTATTTGCTGTTCTGCTATAGTAAATAGGACACATGGATTCCCCCCAAAAAATAATTCCATAGTCATGGGAAAATCTCTACTGAAAAGTTCCGATTTTTGGTGATCCAGGAATGATTAAGATGATTGAGAGAGCGGTAGCAATTATTTTCCAAGTATTCCAGGTTTACTGGATTACCTAAAATCTTTTCAGTCTGGCTATTTAATTGAAACCACCTTGGATGTCCTTTTGGATGACCTTCTCTGGGCTACTGGCATTGCAAGTGAAATCCTGTTAATTGTTCTGGATTTTTCAATGGCTAGAACAACTGGCTGTGAGGGATTATGAAGTAGAGGTTCTGAGAATTCTTGGAGAATTCTTGGAGATTACTACTCTTCCATAACCTTGATCTATGGGGTTATACAAAGTTCCATTATTCGAACATTAATATAAAACCACTGAGTGATTTTGGCCCCACCTGCAGCCAATGGAGTCTGCTGCAGGGGAGTCACTTTTGCCTCCTCGTAACGAGACAAGTGAGGAGGTTGCAAGTGCCAGCTCTGCCCTTCCCAGATCAGTCATCTCCTTGTGCTCGGCTTGAGAGGAGCATGAGGATGGAGCTGGCTGGCCTACCTCAGAAGCCTAGGGTCCAGCATCGTCAGCAGCAGCGGCTGTGAGATCGGCGGCAACAGAGCTTTGAGAGGCAGCGATGAGCATCGGGAGGCAGTGACAACAGCAGTTCGACTCCACCAACGGCAAGCGTCTGGAGGCTACAATGAGCGTTGGAAGGGCTTGGAGTCAGCGGCTAGGCTCCATGTTGGCGGTGAGGCTCGCAACAGTAGTGGAGGCCTTGGGAAGAGCCTAGTTTAGGAAGCAGTGGTGAGGAGTGGTCACTGGTGGTGGGAGCTCCAGCGGCGGCATCAGGGCCACAGCAGTGGTGGGGAGTCTCCAGCTGCTTCAAGCGGCCCAGCGGGCAGTGGCAGGGCTAATTTCTTGGCTGCGTAGGGGCCGATATCAGCTCGGGAAGGGTTTGCCCTTCAGGCCATGGTTGGGTGGGTTGCAGCCCTCATTTGGAACAGCTCATCCCTCCCCCACAGGATATGGGTAACTTCACCCCTGGGGGGCTGGAAGCTAAGTGCAGCAAGATACGGCTGCATCCCTGACCTTTCCTCCCACCCAACAAGCACCTTCCTTGGGAGCCTGCATTAGGGGAGTGGCCATTTTAGGAGCACTGCTTCAGGCAGCCATTTCCTAACTGGGCAGCCATTTTAGGACAGTGCTCATGTGGGGCGGCCATTTTCAGGGGCTGTGCTGCAAGCAGCCATTTTGCAATTACTTTTAGGCAGCCATTTTCTTGTAGTCATTTAGGCAGGGTGTAATTTGAAAGTGGTGGCCTTCTTGGTTTTTATAAAAGAAGTAGAAGGAAAGATTCCCCCCACCTTCTGCTTTACATAGGTGTAAAAGGGACTTTGATTGTTTGGGCTTGTGGTAGGAGTGGGTACACAGGGAAATAAATAAATAAATACCTTTTACCTCTGGCTCTTGGCATAAAGGGTGCAGTGGGTCAAGCTTTCCACCTTGGGAGTTGGTACCCTGCTTGTGTATAGGCGGCCACTTTGTAGTATTCAAATCACTACGTTTGAAGTGCAATAAGGAAGGGCTTGGCTAGGCTTTCTTATCCAAATGGCATCTAGGAAGGGGCAAGGTGGGTCCAAAGGGAAGGGACCTGCACCTAAAGTTCCCAGGCAAATGGCGAGCGTGGCTCCTTCTTCATGGGACAATGAGGCTGAGGCTGCAGAGAGGCAGCAATTCCTCACTAAACTGGCTGCCCTGGAGCAAGCAAAAGGGGTGGTAACAGCCCCACCCAAAAGGGCCATCATTGGGTCTTTTTTTTTTTAGCCCCCCGGAGGGGATTTTCTTATTGCATTTTTTAATAGACTACAAACTACAATGAAAAATTAGGAAGGGGTGACTACATCTAGGGAGAAAGGAAAGAAAACCACAGCTAACTAAAACCCCAGGTATGAGAGATCATGACAACAGTTTATATAAATGTTAATCTTAAATTGCTAGTATTACTTTGAACATAGTCAGCTATGCTAATTTTTTAATCTTTTTATCCAATGTTTTATCCATTTAAGAGAACCCCCAGAGCATCCCACAATAAAACTAAAGTTTAAAGGCACAGTTCAGAGTCCTTCAGCCTTCATTTCTTATCTTTTCTAATCCTCAGTTTATATGTGCGCTTGGGGGAAGCTGCCCCCTTATCAGAAAGAGAGTCCTCATCGGAAGACACCGAGTCCAATTCACCACTGGATTTGCTGTCATCGTCTTCCTTCTCGACTTTGGCTGGCTCTCCCAGTTGCACTCTCAGGAACTCACGTGCTTTGGAAACAGTGTCAATCTTTTCTTTTTTATCTTGTATTTTGAAAATGACTCCTTCTGGAATTAACCATCTGTAAACAATGCTATTTGTTTGAAGAAAAAGGATTAAATCTTTATATTTCTTTCTCTTTTGCCTTATTTCAAATGGAATGTCTTTTAGAATCATGATGGTGTTGTCCCTGATTTTCAAGGGTGTTCCTGTAGTTGCTTTCAAGATAGAATCCCTCACATGTCGCTTTGAGAATCTAGCTACTATTTCCACAGGCAGATTATTCTTTTTGATGTACATGGAATAGGACCTATAGACCACATCCATTTCGCTTGCAAGATACTCCACTTTCAAATCTGTAACTGGGGCTAATGCTTCACTCAGGAGTTGCTTTAGATTCTCACCTTTTAATTCTGGGACCCCTTGAAACCATAGGGCCAAATTTGCTTTTTCCATTTGCAGCTGTAAAGGTTGTGATTCTTCCTAGACTTGTTTCTTTTCCAGCTTTTGCACCTTTTTCTTGACTTTTTTGGCATTGGCATCCATTTCCTTCACCTTCTCAGCCGTTTGCTCCATTATTTTTAAAGTCTCAGTCAGTTGGAGCTGCTGAGTTGCAAGATTCTGATTTAGATTCGTCAGCTGTTGTTCTATGTTAGTCATCTGGTTTAGCAGAGGGCGCAAGATCCCATCCCCGGGAAGTCCTCAGTCACACTTGCACTCACCAGCAGTCTTTCCAATAGTCAACCACACATAGACAGTCCAGTGGTTACTATATACAGGAAATTTATTTACAAAATATACAGCTCTTCAACAAAGTGCTCCGCCAGACGCCATCCACCATCTGAGAGAGAATATACAGTGATACACATCTACATATAAACATTGGTCAGCCAATCAGATCATTGCTGACTCATGGTGACTTGGCTTGCCTCTGTCAAGTCCAAACTGGCTGAATCCAGTTCAGTGCAGCTGCCAGCTGTCAGATAGATGCTTCTGATCATAGTGCTGAAGCTTTATACACCGACAGTGTCCGACAGCGTGTTGCCATAAACCGGAAATTAGCCTATATGCCCTAAATGCTGACACCTGCAAATACTCTTAAAGAGCCCCCATCTTGTTTTTTTTAGGACATATAGGCTAAGCATGTAACAGCAGAATAGAGAGACATTCTTGGCTTCAAAGGATAGCAGTATACAGACAGGTCCAATATGAGAAGTCTTCATAGGTAAGCCTTTACTTTATTGTACTTAAAAGATTATAGTAACATGTTAAAAACAGTAATTATATTATAATTTCAACACCTTTATCCTTTTAGGAATTGAGTGCTAGTCCCAATACTAATTGTAGCAACCCTTGAGAAGAAGGTTCTTCTAGAAATCAGAAAGGTGCAATTTCAAACTACCAAATATTATGACACAATATAAGGTAGTAAAATCGTCCTTTATTGCTGGTTTTTTGATGTTTACATGTTAAGTACAATTGTATGAAATATATTAATGTTTGTTAATTAACTCTGTTTTGCAGTTGTTCTGCTTCTGATGAAGTTTTGACACAAAACCAAGCGAAAGCCGGCTGCTTTGTAAACGTGAAACTTGAACTTGTAAAAAACTTACCTGTAATGAATTAGCAATATTCTAATGATTGTTCTGACTAGCAACATTTCAATTTGTATTGTTCTATTATATAGCAGTGAGATATTGTATTGTTATGGCTAATATGCCTTGCATATAAATTGTGTAAATTTTGATATAGTATCTAAATATATAAGTGACTGTATTTGCGTACATATCTAAGTGTTTTAGTGGGTTTTCTACCACTTTTCCCCAGTTTGTTGCTTGTTCTTTAATTAAATTTATTGACCATTGATGTTAAATTTGGGCACATGCATTTTTTTCTTGTTTTGTCTCAATACATGGCATTGTGGGGAAGAGTGGATGGTTCCTTGTTTAGTCATGTGGATGGGAGACCATTGACAAAGCATCAGTTTTGGGCCATTACTGCCCGAGTGTTGTCCAAGTTGAGCCTCTCAGGAGTGAAGTTTGGCACTCACTCTTTTCGGATAGGCACTGCTTCGATCACTGCAGTCTTAGGCTGTACCCCGGCTGATATTCAGCAGGTGGGGAGATGGTGATCGATGGCTTACAGAGGCTATGTATGTCCTCTTGCTGTGTTGTGAGTCTTGGTTCCATTGTTGTGTTTGGTAGTTTAATGTTTTTTCTTCCTAGGTTCTCTGGTCTGTGGCAGGAGGAGATAGATTCTCATCTGTGGATGCAGCTATATCTTCTGGGTGGGTCATCAGGCCAGTAAGTCGGCCATTGACTCCCAGCTGGGCCTCAGCCAATTGGCCATTGTGGAGTGGAGGGGACACCGTGGCCTATGCTGGCCGGGTCTCCTCCATCTTTTGTTTGGGAGTAGCACTGGCTCTCCACCCAATGTTCTTGTAAATCATTTGGGCGGCAATGACTTGGATCTCATGAAAGGAAAAGGCCCTTGTATTGCAAGCCCATGATGACCTGAGAGTTATCCACCATTGGTGGCCTGACACGGTCATTGTTTGGTCAGCCATGGTTCCTTACCAGGTATGGCGCGGTGCTTGGGATCCCAAAGGGATCGAGAGAGCTCGACGAAAAGCCAATGGGGAGCTCAGGAATATCCTAGGGGCTGGGATTGGGTCACTATCTACCTCACCACCAGATCCGGCTTGGTTGCTCAGCACTGGACAGGGCTGATGGCATTCATCTCCCTGAAATGGAGAAGGATATTTTTTTTACAAGATTTACAGCAAGGGCTTTGTGTAGTGTTAGGTATCTAAGTGGGCACAGGGGCTTAAGCAGAGGCTTGACCCTTGCAGTGGCAGAGTTACGTATTTGGGGGGAGTTTATGTGGCTTGGTAGGCACCAATCAGCAACCCTGTGGGGGTATAGAGATCTGTTGGGATCATCCCTGTGGCCATGTGGCCAGGGATGAGAATGGCAGACTGCCTTCTGGGATTGCCAGGATGGATCCGTGGGCACTCCATGAAATTGCTGAGCGGTCGGGTTAGAACGGATAAAAGGAAATACTTCTTCACCCAAAGAGGGATTAACACTTGGAATTCACTGCCACAGGAAGTGGTGGCAACTACAAGCATGGACAGCTTCAAAAGGGAATTAGATAAGCATATGGAGCAGAGGTCCATCAGTGGCTATTAGCCACAAGGTATAGATAGGGACTCTGGGGCAAGTGATGCTCTGTCATTTTGGTGCTTGGGGGGGGTCAACAGTGGGAGGGCTTCTAATGGCCCCACTGGTGGACCTCCTGATGGCACTGGAATTTCTGGCCACTGTGGGATACAGAGTGTTGGACTGGATGGGCCTTTGGCCTGATCCAACATTGGCATCTCTTATGTTCTTATGATCCTCTGTACAGGCCATGCGGTTGTGTTGGAGGCATCCTCATGGCAGATCCCATTGCTGGGCCAGCCGGCTGCAAGCCTCTTACAGTTGGTTCCATCCAGGGTCAGGGTGCATTGCCTGTTATACAGCAAGGTTGGGGCCGGCGACCCCAGGCCTTGACCGTGCTGCTGTTTACTGTTTGCCCTTGCCATTATTATGTAAGTTAAATAAAGTGGCCCTTTCCCAACCTATGGTTGATTCTTTCTTCCATCTGGGGGGGAGGGCAATTTGAGTATAGTGTAATCAGTATGTCTTCATTTTAATATTTTTACTATTGTTTTTTGAGTATTTTTATTATTATTGATCTGCTCATTTTGGTTTTTTAAAAAAGAAATGTTTGATTTTTATGTTCATCAGTTAGGCTTTGAGTGCTATCTTTGTGATAAAAAGCAGGCCTTAAAATGTGTTGATAGTAAACAAATCAAAAAAATCTATCCATGTAGTCCAATGGTCTGCAGCACTTCAGACTACAGATGGGGGATACCTTTACGGAATGCTTCTCCATGTAGAAAACTAGCAGAGCGGACATGAAGAGTGGCTAGAACTTTCTCCTTGATGCTCTAGCCATTTGTATATATGAAGTTTAAACAAGGAGAATATTTTTTAAAAAATCCTATTGACCACTTGTGCTGTGATGCATCACAGTCTTCTCTTCTACCAGGATCCACCCCCTTTTGTTACATGTACATTAAGTAATATTGTCAACATTTAAATGGACTATGATTAAGGTTGCCAGGTGTATGGTATTGACCTGGACTGTCCTTTATTTTCACTGTCCAGGGAACAAAATGGGAAAAGGCTGGACATTAAATGTCTGTTATTGTCTTTTCAGTGTTTTTCTTGGACAGTCAATCTTGGACAGGACTGGCAACCTTCATAAGCTCAAAAAGTGAAACAGGCCAAGTGTAAAGCAGCCACTGCTTCTTTGTGCTGAGGCTTTGTTCTGTTTGCCCTGGGAGAAGGCAACACTGAGCCCAACCTCAAAACAGCAGCTACTGCTGCTTCCTTTGCTGGGGGCTGAGTGCTCCTCCAAGAGGGGAGACGGACACCACTGAACCCAACTATGAAATAAGAGCTGCTGCTGCTGCTGCAGCTTCAAGCTGGGACTGGGTCCTCCTCCCAGAGCAAACAGTGTGCTTTGCACTTCTTCTGCTGGGAGGGAGGGCAGGCAGCACTGACTCTGAGTGTGAAACAGGAGCTGCTGCTGTTCCTTTGTGCTTTGGCTGGCTGCTCCTCCCAGTGCAAACAGCTTGCTTCTAATCAAGGTCAGCCCTGGTTATTTGGATGGGAGACCACCAAGGAATTCCAGGGTTGCTATGCAGAGGAAGGCAATGTCAGACCTTCAGTCAACTCACTCTCGAACACAGGGTTTCTTGAGAGAAAGTTTATTGAAGAGATTTGAGATACTGTAAAAGTGAACTCTTTGTCAGGAATGAGGGGGGAAAGCGGGGACCCAGTGTATAACTGAAACCTACATTCCAGTCATATGTCACACAGTCACAAATATATGCAATCCTAAGAACCCAGACAGATACAATGGTTCAACTAGCCATTCAAAGTCTTATCTTCTTTAAGGACATTCCCGTGAGAATACTCCCGAGGTTCTGCTTCTGAAAATGGTTACTGCATTGCCTCCCTAAACTACAGGCATTCACACACACTCCCTCCCTCCCTCCCACAGCTTCCCTCCCTCCCACCAGGAATGTCAGCGAGGGTGAGCGATAAGCGGGTGGCTAGATACATCTGCGGCAGCTGGGAAAGTGAGGGGAATAGGGACAGGGTGTGGGTTACATTAAAGCAGGTTATTAACACTACAGGTGTAGACATCAATAGAGGAGGCAAATCCGAGTCTGACATACTGTCCCCCCAAGCTCACCCCCCACCCGGTTTATCAGGATGATGACGATAGAACCTGCGCACCAGCTTGGGTGCGTTGACATGATTAGCTTTCACCCATTCATTTTCCTCAGTTCCACAGTCTCTCCATTTCACCAGGTAGTACAGTTGGCCCTGCTTCAGATGGGAGTCAAGGATCTCCTTCAGAACATGGTGGAGTTCCCCATCTATCAGAAGAGGAGGCAGAGCCGGAGGACGCTGTGCCCAGGGAGAGGGTCCCGGATCCTTTTTCAATAGGCTAAAATGAAACACAGGATGCAAATGACGTAATGTTTTGGGAAGATCGAGTTCTACAACTACCTTGTTAATTACACGCAACACCTTAAAAGGGCCTACATATTTCCAACCTAATTTCCTTCAGGGTTGCAGCCCCTTTAAGTGCATGGTAGACATGTAGACAGAGTCTCCCAGAGCTAAGTCCCATATGGGGCTCCTTTTCCCATCAGCATAACGTTTGTAATCTGCTTTGGCTTTCTCTAAGGACTTTTGTAATACATCTCAGTTCTTAGTTACATTTGACCACCATAGCTGGGCATCGCCCTTGATAGGTACAGCAAGGTCAACCGTGGAAGGGTTCATATCCCTTCATATCCATGTACTGCCTTAAAAGGGCGCATACCAATGGAACTGTGAAAGGAATGATTGTAGCTGTACTCTGCAAATGGCAAAAGGGGCACCAAGTTATCCTGTTGATAGTTCACATAGCACTAACACTTGTTCAAGTATTTGGTTTGTGTGCTCGGTCTGTCCGTCAGTCTCAGGGTGGTAGCTGCTACTCAGCCCCTGCTCTATGCCCAGTAGTTTTAAGAGCTCTTTCCAAAATTTTGCAACGAATTGACTCCGCAATCGGAAATGACCTTCTTTGGCACACCATGTAATCTGATCACGTGCTGCAAAAACAGGGAGGCTAGTTGCTTTGCTGTGGGGATTTGCTTGAAAAGTACAAAATGTGCTTGCTTTGAGAATAGGTCCACCACCACCCAAACCACAGTCTTTCCCTGACTCTCTAGTAGGTCTGTTATAAAATCCATGGAGATCACCGACCAGGGACGTTCAGGGGTTTCCAAAGGGTGGAGTTGCTCGGGTACTCCCCCCCCATCATTTGCTCATTAGACAGGTTTGGCAGGTGACTATGTACTTTGAAACATCCTTGCGCCACTCTGGCCACAAAAATTGTATTTGCAATAGGTGCAAGATCTTTAAAAACCCAAGTTCCCACACAGTTTCTTGTCATGATTTTGTGCCATCACAGTTCCTCTCAGGGAGATGGGTACATACCCCTTTCCCCCTTTGCACCAACTTCCATTATCCTGGTGCTGTAATCCTTCCTGCACCACCACTTCTTGGTCCTGAGGTGAAAAGGCAGCTATGAAATTTTCCAACCAGTCCATAACACCCATCTCCCTCCCCACCTTTGCCCGTGTTGGTGATCTCATCCCGTTGGCTTGCATGCTGGGGTAGGCGAGAGAGGGCATTGGCCAAAAAGTTGGACTTCCCAGGGAGGTACTTGATGGTGAACTGGAACATAGAAAAGAATTCCACCCACTGGAGCTGTTTAGCATTTAAGCGGCGGGGGGGGGGGGTTCTGAGTGCCTCTAAGTTCTTATGGTCAGTCCACACCTCAAAAGGTACCCACACCCCCTCCAACCAATGGCACCAAGTAGTAAGGGACAACTTCACCGCAGCAGCTTCCTTATCTTAAACTGCCCAGTTACATTCGGCCCCTGAGAATTTCTTCGAGACCTAAGTGAGGGGGTGCAGTTTGCCATCATCTCCGCATTGCAGGATCGCCCCCCCCCCCATTGCCACATCAGATGCATCCACCTGGACAATAAACCCCTTACTCTCATTTGGGTGAATTGGGATGTAAAATGGGCTCCAAAGTGAACAAAAGTTTTAATTGATTGAAAGCCCTTTGGCATTCAGGGGACCATTCGAGCTTACTCCCTCCTTTGGTAGCTTTTGGGCCCTTCTCTTTAGTATTTAATAAGTCAGCCAAGGAAAGCAATACCTGAGCAAATTTAGGGATGAAGGCATGGAAAAATTCACAAACCCTAAGAAGCTTTGAAGCTGTTTTCAAGTTTTAGGGGGCTCCCACCCCACCATGTCCTGCACCTTCTTGGGGTCCATCCCCAGTCCCTGCTGGGTTATGCAGTACCCCAGGAAGTCTATCTCTGTTTTGTGGAACTCGCACTTTGAGAGCTTGGCAAAAAGATGGTTGTCATATAGGGCAGTCAACACCTTATGCACCAACTTCACGTGTGAATCCAGGTCTTGCGTGTACACTAACACATCATCTAGATAAACAACAACTCCTTTGAATAGGTGCTTGTGCAATACTTCATTAATTAGGTTCATGAATACTCCCAGGGCTCCCTCCAAGCCGAATGGCATCGCCAAATATTTGAACTGTCTCAGAGGGGTGTTAAAAGTCATTTTATGCTCATCCCCCTCTCGGATGCGCACTTTAAAGTATGCATCCCGGAGGTCCAATTTTGTGAAATATTTCCCTTTAGCTGCCTCGGCTAGCAAATCTATTAGTGGCAAGGGGTAGGTATTCAACATAGACACTGCATAATCCGTACATAGCCTCAAACCTCCATCCTGGAAGAGTTCGGGAGCCACAAAAGGGGAGGTAGCGGGTTTGATAGATCCCCGCTCTAAGTTTTTGTCAACGAACCATTGTAATTCCTCCCTTTCCAGGGAACTCATAGCATATAGCTTCCCCTTGGGCATTTTGTGCCATGGTAGTATTTTGATGTCACAGTCAGTCTTCTGGTGGGGAGTCAATTCATCTGCCTCCCCCTCCTCGAACACCCTCTCCAAGTACTCTGTACTCTGAGGAGCCCGGCCCGGCCAGACAAATCCTTGCAAGGGCCGGGCAGGGCTCCTTCCCCCCACACCGGGTTCCACTGATGCTCTTCGCACCTGGAGTCTAAAAATGTAAATGTTCCTTTATTCCATTGGACATAGAGGTCATGGGCTGCCAACCAGGGGTTACCCAAGACCATGGGGAATTGAGCAGTGGGGTGCACTATGAAAGCCCATTGTTTCCAGTGTCCCAACAACCCCACCGGTAGTTTCACAGTTTGAAACTTGCATGATTGCATTGCGGTGCCATCCATTTGGGTGAAGACTACTGGGTCCCCCATCTCATGGACCACAGACCCTAATCCCGTAACTAAAGTGGGGCTGATGAGGTCCCAAGAACACCCTGCATCAATTAATGCCCTCACCAGGATTTGGGTTTTGGCTTGGGGGTTTATTAAAGTCACAGTCACGAAAAATAAAGAAGTGCCATTTCTCACCGATTCACTCACCAGGGAATCAGAGACCTGCTGGCTGACGCCCCTCACAGCAGGTCCTGGCCTTTCCCCTGCACCTGAGGCTCGTCACCATTACTGGGAGAAGGTGTCTCTGACAATAAGAACTCGGTGACATGTAGAGCCGGGGAGACTTCGACCTCCTGCCGGGCGGCTTTTCTTCTCCCTTGGCACCTCTCTCTCTCTTGACATCCCACCTGTCAGCGTCATTTAATCTGATCCAGGAACAGTCGGCAGTGAAGTGGTTCGTTTTCCACATCGAAGGCAGAGCCCCTTCTTCAGGCACTGTTCCCGGTCCCCCAGAGGGGGAAAGCCCCTGCCCCACGACCCTCAGGTTATCCCCCCCCTCGGCCAGGGGTCTTCTGGTGGTACAAGTTTACCAGGTTATGGTGATTTTCAGCTTCACATGCCACCTGGATCCATCCTGCTAGGGTTAGGGGGTTGTCTTGTGCCAGCACCTTCTCCAGGATGATAGTGTTGAGGCGAGCTCTGTAGAATTTGATGAGCACCTCCTCAGGCCACCCCAAAAGCTCTGCAGACATGGCCTTAAACTCATCTGAATATTCTTGCACTAACCGGGTGCCTTGCCGAATGCCCCTCAAGTGGGTCCTTGCCTTCTCCAACTCCAGGGGGTCTTCAAACTGATGGTGGAGGGCTTGCATGAAGGCATCGACATCCCTCAATTGCGTGGCCGCTACATTGTAAAGGCCAACAGACCAGTCAGCGGTTCGGTCATGCTAGCAGGAACCAACGAAGTCCACCCGCTGTTCATCTGAAGCAAATGTGTGACCCCACTCAGGCGGCATCTTCCACACCTGGATCGCGAAGAAGGCTAGCTTGGCAGGGCATCTCAAGGCCATTCTTGCTCCATGCTGGGCTTATATGGGGCAGGCGAGGGACGGGGCTCAGCTTCCTCCTCTTTTTCACCTTCCTCCTCTGAGGTGTCGGTGATATCCTTTTCCATCAACTCTTTCACCAGCTTGGGGAAGTTCTTTACCAGATATTTGAACCCTTCCTTCAGCTCCTTCAAATCCGAGCATAGGCTGGACTGGCCCCTCTTCACAGCCATCTCATCCTCCCACTCTTCTCTCATCCATCCCAGCTCAGGATCTTCCTGGAACATACAGGATACCCTCCATCATTCCCATTTGGCATGCCCTCGAGCACCACGTAGACCAGGAGTACCCCCCAACCAGGTCGGATTATCCCAGCATTCGAGGGGTTGGAAGAACTCTTGCTTTTTGGGGTACCCCCCGGAAGACTTCTCCTTCTTCTTCTGTGGGTCAGGGCCAGGCAACTCAGGTTCTGACCCGGTACTGGTCCCTGCTCCACTGTCTCCATATCCATTCCCCATAATGATGGCGGGGTGTCAGGTAGGAGAAAAGAGGGGATTCCTGACAATATGTCAGGCCTTCAGTCAACTCACTCTCAAACACAGGCTTTCTTGAGAGAAAGTTTCTTGAAGAGATTTGAGATACTGTAAAAGCGAACTTTTTGTCAGGAATGAGGGGGGAAAGCAGGGACCCAGGGTATAACTGAAACCTACATTCCAGTCATATGTCACACAGTCACAAATATATGCAATCCTAAGAACCCAGACAGATACAATGGTTCAACTAGCCATTCAAAGTCTTATCTTCTTTAAGGACATTCCTATGAGAATACTCCCGAGGTTCTGCTTCTGAAAATGGTTACTGCATTGCCTCCCTAAACTACAGACATTCACACACACTCCCTCCCTCCCTCCCACAGCTTCCCTCCCTCCCACCAGGAATTTCAGCGAGGGTGAGCGATAAGCGGGTGGCTAGATACATCTGCGGCAGCTGGGAAAGCGAGGGGGAATAGGGACAGGGTGTGGGTTACATTAAAGCAGGTTATTAACACTACAGGTGTAGACATCAATAGAAGAGGTGGACCTGAGTCTGACAGGCAATGGCAAACCACCTGTGTTAGTCTCTTGCCTTGAAAACCATATGGGGTCACCATAAGTCACTGCAACTTGACAGCACTTTACACACCTACACAGTCTTGATATAACCAGGTAGTCAGCCATGTTGGTCTGAAGCAGCAGAACAAATTTAGAGTCTTGATTTAAACTAGACTTTTTAGTGACACCTTGATGAAAATGGATGATTTAACAGAGAAATCAAAATAACAAACATATCACAAGCTTCAGTTGAAACAGTAATTTATTTTATAAACATTGGACAGTAGCTATTTCTTATACAGATCAGGGGATAGGCTCCGTGTCATAACACTGACTTTAATATTTTCATTAAATTACAAGCAATATTGTAATTGGAGCATAAAGTGATGTGCTAACAGTAGTTTGTAATGCTCAACATTGATATGATTATATAATTTCCCTTCTGTTCTCTTGATTTTGAGCATTGCAAACTTTAGTAATACTTGATTTACATCCCTTGCTACTTTTTTTCATAAAACCTAGATACAAAATTTTAATAATTAAGTCCTCAAAGAGTTGCTTCCTCTTTATTATTGTAACGGGAGAGCAGATGGTTGAAAACAAGGGTCTCAATCATGGCTGTTTTTCATTGATGCAGAAGAGAGAGAAGAAAGTGGTAAGTACTAACAGCCGGGTCCCCTCAGGCAAAAACAACAGTGAAGAGAATGAGTCACAGCACTTGAGGGACATGAGCAGAATGTCCACTGTTTTGTGATCTCATTCTTTCCATGGAAGGTTGAACACAGATGGAAAGGGATTTAAAAAAAAAACCCTCATGGCTCTCCTGGAGGCTAGAAGTGAAGAAGAGGGATTACTTTGTGTACCATTTGACTGAATGATGGGAACAAAGATTGTTTTCAGCACCAGTCTTATCAAGAATAAAAAGATACAAAGAGTTGAGTAAAAACACTTTAGTACATTATTTTTCCTTTTGTTAAAAAAAATGTATATCAGTGTAAAACGTATCACAGATAAGCAATGAAAAAATATATGACTAACAAATATATTAGTAAATAGATCAGGATTTGATTTCAGAGTACATTCAAAGAATCCTTATCTTACTGAATGCAGTTCTAGCAAGTGTGCAGTACTGGATAGGAAGCTGTTTCAAACCAATGTTCTGTTATGCAATATATAATTTGTTCAAATTGCAAAGAAAGAATGAGTATCATAGGTAAGATTCATCATGTAGACATAAAATACAGCCAGGTAATGGCTGTATAAAAAATGCTTACTGATTGAACTAGGAGAGTGCACTATTAAGTAATTGCTAACCTTCAGGTGGGGCCTGGAGATCTCAGGGAATTACATCTGATCTCCTGATTACAGAGATCAATTAGCCTAAAAAATGGCTCTATGCTATTATACCCTGCTCAGGTCCCCCCCTTCCCCAAACCCTGCTCTCCCCAAGCTTCAGCCCCAAATCTTCAGGAATTCCCCAGTCAGCACCCAGTTTCCTTTCTGACCTTCAGTTGGACCAGTGCTGTGTAGCAACCTCTGTGCTCTGATTTTTATTTTGTAGAAACACCCTTGAACAATAAATGTTTTTTTACTGAATACATAAATTGTTCCAAATTGTATTGCAAATGTTTTGTGCATGTATATTCTTGAACTGCTTTCCTGTGACTGTCCCTGTCCCCTTAATCTCCATCTAACTTGACAGAACAAAAGCCAACAAACGAACGATGATATTTGTGGAATGAGTGGATGTGGGAAGCTATGTAATTTGTATCTGGGTTATTAAAGCCTTATCCATTTTGCCTGCCTGGCTCCCAAAGCTGATCATGCTCATGCTCATTATGTTATAAATACAATTGTAAATACTTCACACTTTCTTGTACTGCTACCTGAGAACTGTAGTCCTATACAATACATTTTGACAATGTGCCAGCATGATAAGGGCTGCTTACTTATTAATGTCAACTATTGCACACATGCAAATCAGGCTGAATTTTTGGGACTATGCATTGGACACCAAAAACCCACCAACCGCTACAAATATGTACATGCTTCCAGCTACCACCCTGAGAACACTACACTGTCCATTGTCTACAGCCCAACACTCTGATGCAACTACATTAATTCCAATTGCTTGGGGAGGGACTCACACAGAGAATTTACAACAAGCATCCTTGGGGTTACAGTACCCACCCAATGAAGTGAAGAAACAGATCAACAAAGCCACACTGGTATCTAAAATGTACTGAGCAAGAGGCAGTGAATTCAGCTCATACATTTATTAAAGGTACGGAACAAGACAAAAAATCCTGGCTCGTAATAGTGTATTTACAGTGGCTGAGAGTTCCATAGGTCCTGGCTAGCATGGCGAGCTAACCTTGCACACGGTTGGAAATGAATACATTAAAGTATCTCAAAACAGTGTACCACAACATAGGCCCAAAAGAGATAACAACCGGACACCACTGAGTATCACCCATAGGTCCTACCTTAAACCTGGATATTTCATTTTCAAACCATGCCTTTCCTTGTGTAAAGGCAGCCTCCTAACCTAAAACAGATTTTTTACAATAATTGGCTACCTCTCAGAGACATGAATCCAAGGAACAGACTATACAAAAAACCAAGATTCCAACTTTGTGTACATATGACTCAAGTAGTACTATTACTATTATAGAACCTAATAACATCAGCTCTACCATGTTTGGCTCATTCACTTACTCATCCTTGTGATGTTCCCTTTTGCTTGCAAATCAGGAACAGGATACTTGCTCAAGCTCCTGCTCTTAGATTCACACAGCAGAGCTGGGTGTATTAAAAATAACATCCATTTATATTAGCAAGAAGAATGGGAAGAACTGGTTTCAGGACCAGGGAACTCATGCTGTCTGTGTTAGGAATAACATAAGATGTGCGGGCTAAACAGTTATACCTCATTTGTATATGACCCCCTGATGAGCAGAGGCCAATGAGCAAACACCTGCAAGCGCGGGGAAAAGCTAACAGACCCAGCAAGGGCGGGAGATTGGCAAAGGAGGCAAGATGGGGAATCCAGGTGCTCAAGGCCATGGAGAGATAACAAGGCAACAGAAGGAAGACAGCTGCAGGGAAAAGAGGGGTGGCAAGGCGCAAGCACACAGCTCACACACTCCAGCACAGAGATATCCCATGGTGGTGCCAACCAACATAGATCCTTGTCATGGATGCCCACCAGTCTGGCATAGCTTGTCTCTGACTTTTGTTGTAATCTTTTCTTCAGCCTTGTGAAGATATGGAAAAACCCTGGTGTCTATGGATACACTGAGTTACACTGGTCCACATTCTTTATAATTGTGTAGAGTCCAAGTGTGCTTTTGCATTTGACATCCGCTTGTTTTCCTGAAAATCAATGCTGAACAGGTTGCCATGGAATTGGAAGATTAGCAAACATTGTATATTAAATTGATTTTTGGGGAAGGAAGAAAGGTGTGGAGTAGAAGATGAAAGAACTTTGGAGCTACCATGCCTCTATTTCTCTTGTATATATACTGACATTCTCTATCAAATATTTTGACATGCCTTTCTTGAATCCAAACTTCTTATGTCACAAGAAACATTCAGCAGGGAACAGTTATCCCTTGTACAGTGTGGTTTGAGCAAGAATGGCCCAGATAACTGAGGATTCTTAAGTCTGGGATCTGAGACTCCTGAGAGGGCGATATGAGACATGGTCTGGGAATGAATGCAGTTTGGGACTACAAGGCAGGGGAAAAAGGCATATTAGCTCTTCCTCTCCATGCACTTCAATTGATCCAATCTGCTCCTTGCCTCTGTGCTGTCCTAGAATATATATGGGCAAGTCAGGCTGTCAGTTTTTTTTTTCCCTTTGAGAGCTAATAATGGACGGGGGTGACGGTTTTGAGCTGTATAGCTGCATGAGACTAAAGCTGCATGTGGACAGATAAGACTTAAACCTCCTCTTCCTCCATACAGTCCCAATCCAATTTAGAGTTGCCAAAACTGGGTTGGAAAATTTCTAGATATCTGGAGGCAGTGCCTGGAGAGGGCAGAGTTTGAGGAGGCGAGGAGAACTCAGCGGGGATGTGATGTCATGGAGTCCACTATCCAAAGCTGTCGTTTCATTCAGGGAAACTGATTTTTGTAGTCTGAAATTCAACTGTAGACTCCATTTTGAGGTTGGTAATCTTAATCCAAATTGTGCCCCTACATGGATTATGTTAATTTTTTTTTTAAATTCTGAGAGGCTCCCTTGACCCTTAAGTGGATACGTTGTTCCTTTTTTGCCCTTCTTCTCCTTGTCTGTCTTATTTTTTAACCATATTATTAATACTGTTCATGACTAACAAAAAGAGTGTGTTTTTTTAACAAACAAACTGCTGCCACAACTATTTGCGAATAGAAAACTGAGCATTTGTTTAGGGACTAAAAATACTCATATATAAATATATATACAGGCTGCCGTTGTTTATTCTGAAAGTTTGAAACAATTAAGCTGAATTTTTGAATACTTCCTCCTTCTTAATTTATAACTGAGTTATTTTAGTAATATAATACTGGCAGATACATTCCACTGGGGATTTTGTATGGTGTTTCTATTCAAATGTTTAGCAGAATAATGCCTTGAAGTTATTTTTAGAACAAATAAACACTGAACCTTCAGGGAAACAAAGTAGGTTCTAAGGACATTCTGTTTCATTGTCATTACTTTGGACACACGCTGAGGGGTGACATGATTGAGGTTTATAAGATTATGCATGGGATAGAGCAGGTAGAGAAAGAAGTACTTTTCTCCCTTTCTCACCATACAAGAACTCGTGGGCACTCAGTGAAATTGCTCAGTGGGCAGGTTGGAAAAGATAAGAGGAAGTACTTCTTCACCCAAAGAGTGATTAACACATGGAATTCACTGCCACAGGAGGTGGTGATGGCTACAAGTGCGAACAGCTTGAAGAGGGAATTAGATAAACATATGGAGCAGAGGTCCATCAGTGGCTATTAGCCACAAGGTATAGATAGGAACTCTCAGTCTGGGGCAAGGGATGCTCTGTATTCTTGGTGCTTTGGTCGGGGCAATAGTAAAATAGTAAAATTTGTCATTTGGCAATAGAGGGATGTTGCCCAGCAAGACACCTAATGTACTATTATGAACTATAACTCATAAGTTATCAAATGGACTATGCAAATATATGTTCAAGGGACTGTACTGAAAGGTGACCTCATATGATGCCAGTTGAGACTGCACACCAGAGAAAAGAAAACCTTTGTTTGAGTTGCTGTTCCAGTGGTTCTTCAAGGTTACCTGCCCTCTTACCTGATATGAGATGGACCAGTTCCTTTGTCTGCATAACACCATGCCATGCCCAAGCATGAGGACAGAAAGCTCCAAATGCCATTAGGATTTTCTTTCAGCACATGTAGGCAACCCCTTTTCCTCCCCTCCTTCAGATCTGCAACGCTGCACATAGCAGACTGTAGTCATAGTTGCTTAGCAACTAATCACTCACCCATCAGCAAGCCGGCTAGGGCCATCAAGAGACAATAGCCTTAACCTGATGACTCATCTCACCTGCATCCAGGTGCCAGCCTCCAGTCTAAGTTTTTAGATCTCAATATTGATCAACCCCTGGCTCTCCTCCCCCTCTCCATCCAACCAATAGTATGTTTTATGGGACGGACTAACAGGAGGTGTCACAGGGGAATGTGGCCAGCCTAGTCTGCCCCCCCTCACCACATTATAAAAGGTACTACTCAACCACATGCTCTCTCTCTCTCTCTCTCTCTCTCTCTCTCTCCACGACCCTTATCAAAGCTTTAACCCTCTTATGTCCAGCTTGCTATCCATATACCCTACCTCCATCTTTAAAGTCTAGATCTGCAGCTAGAATCCATGTGGTTCTGCTGGTTCAGAGCATGTGTTCCCCATCTTCTATTTCTAACCCCTCCATTTTTCCATTGGAACGGCTCAATCAATGAGGACAGGTAAATATTACCCAACCAACGAATGTCCTGCTAATGCAAATGTGCTTATGATCTATGTTTATTTCTTAGAATCTGTATATGTGTGTGCGTGCTTGTGTATTGTTTGAATGATAAATATTCTCCAGTAAAAAGACATTATACTATAATGATTACAGTCTCTGTGTCCATTTGTGGTACCTACAGTAAAAGCAGGACTTCTGTATACAACAGTGTTCACTCCCTAATTTGTCTATTCCCAATTAATAATCATATTTCCCCAATATTAATTAAGAAATCAAGGCAATTTGGCTAACAAAGTGGTGGGGAATGTGGGCATCACCCTGAACATTTGAATACACACTAATCGACACGTGTCTTTCAGATTGGCAGATGTGGAAGAAAAACCTTTTCTGTAGTACCTGTGGAGACTTGTGTGAAAGGTTGCTGTCTGTGTGACTGGCCCTATAGGGCGCTCTATTGTGAGAGGCTTTTCCCCTTTCTTTCCTTCAGTGGGTTTTAGCCGCCCCGGACCCGACTGCTAGGTGAAAGCCAGTGACTGGTCGGTGCTTCGAATGCACTGGGGCCTCCCCCATGAAGTCCCAAGGCTATCTAGAGCCAACTTTTGATCTATCTTGTGGGTGGGATCCGAGAACGATCAGTGCAGGGTGCTAGGTTTCTCAATATACACACCACGCCATTTTGAAGCCAATGCATACTGTAGAGTGTGCATGATCCTCCCCCATTTTGCTCTGTAAACAAAGCGGCTATATTTTAACTTTTGTTTAGGGGTAATCCCGTTGGGACATATTGTCTCGAAACTCTGCTGGTTGAAGGTAATCCTGTGAGGGCGTAAAGCTCGAAACCTTACTCAAACAGGTTGTAGAAGTTCCCCAGTCAGGGCAGGTGGCCCAAAACTTTAAAAAGCGGGTTTTGAGGTTTTCCTGTACAGAGCAGTGAGGCCCAAGCCACCCTCACTCTTGGAACCTCACTTAAAAGGCAGGGTGCCTTTCCAGGTTCGAGGTTAGCCCAGTGTCTGAGGAGACAGAGTACCCAGTTCTAAAAACCTGTAATTCTGTAGGGACCGTGGTTACGAAGCTTAGCTTGGACCACTCTAGAGCAAAAAGTAGGTAACTTAAGTGTAAAGACAGGGAAGAAAAACAAAAATCCCCCTGATCCCCCTGGTACGAGAAGCTGGAGACTTATAAGCAGAGTAGTGATGTTCTGTTCCACTGACCACATGCCTCAGCTGGAGAAGTGGCTTATTAAAAAAGGCCTGTCTCCTTGGGAGGAAGGATCATTTAAAGGACCTGATCTTCTCCAGATAGCCAGGACGGTGTTCAATGATTATTGTGAGAAGAAGAAACCGGGTGGTAATGCCAAGGATAGGGCTGGAATGTGGGCATTATACATGGCACTTCAAGATGCTGTCTCTGTCATTAAATGTCTGCAAATAGACAGTGACACACATGAGGCTACCATAGTAAAATGCACCCAAGATATAGACGCCCTATCTGCACAAATGGTGAACTTAAAAGCAGAACATCAAACTGAATTAGATCAGTTGAAATCTAAACACAGCCAAGATTTAAATGATCAAAGGGAAAGCTATGAGGAAATCATAGCCGATAAGCGAAGAGAGTATGAGGACGACATAGCTGAACTCCATAAGGACAATGGGGATAAAAGTCTCCAATTACACACAGAGAAACTCAACATAGTTTTAGAAAAACAAAGTTTAGCCAATAAAACTCAGAAAGCCTGACAAACCACAGCTGAAGACTCAGAAAGGGCTAGGGTCGCCGAAGTGGCATTAGCAAAGGCGACTGAAGGGCTAGCAATAGCTAAAAAGGCTGCCCGATTCCATGCCCATCAGACCCAAGCCAAAAGAGAAATGGCTAATCACAATGCGTGTCAAAGGGAAATTGAATCCCTTAAGGAGCAATTGGGTCTGCAAAAGGCAGTAATTTCTACCATAAACCCAGGAAGCCTTATAGACTTCCCTCCTACCGACCTTGAGGAAGAGGAGTCCCAAACGCAGCCCCCTTGTTTTAGTGAACAAGAAAGTTCTAACCCTGTAAACCCCATAAGTACCAAGAAGATCATTACAAAAGCAGGTACCAAAACAACCACCCAGACGGTCACGGAAACGTGCCTCTGGAAGCCAGATGAGGTTAAAGCCATAGCAGAGCAAGTGGGATCCCTCAATAAGGACAATGTGATTCAGTGGATGACGAGTGTAAGCACAGCCTACTCCAGCATAAGCAGGGAAGACCTCACATTGTTAGCCCACCACTGTGCCTTCGGACCACATTTAGCAGCTCTCAATTCAGGCGTGATGGCCAGCAACTTAAACAATGTGAACAAATACAGATGGATGAGAAAGGTTTTGGCATACCTTAATCTAAACTGGAATGTCGCCTCCCTTTTTGTATTAGAAAGGCAGGGACCGGGCAAAGATCCAGAGGCTTACATGGCTAGGAAACAGCCTTTAGGCATTCATGCCAATAAGGTAGACATAGACCCACAAACCAACCTTCCAGATTATGACGTGGGCGAGTTTAGAGAAGCCCTAGTACAAGGCTTCCACGGACAGACCCAGCTAGCATTAAATATAGCCGACCCCACTCATGGGAGCTGGGACAATTTGGAGAAGAAAATTAGGTGAGTGGCAACTTTGCTATGTAGCACAGGAGTTCTAAAACCCCCTAAGGGCTCTAAGAAGCAAAAAGATAAAGAGGAAGAGGAGCCTATCCAAGCTGTAACTTATGCCAATCATGGCCCCCACTCCCAATATCAAGCATCGGGTGGATATAGGAATAAATATGAAGGGAGAAATAAGCCATGGCAGAGGTCACATAGGGATGGAGGCGCCAATCGGGGAAGAAACGGAAGAGACTACCAAAATAGTCCTAACCCCGCACAAGCACTTCTCCAGCCCTCTGCTCCTCCGCCCCCCCCCCAAGATAAATACACCCTCTGGTCGCCATGTACGACCCACCCCAGGGACCTCCGGCTTTTCAGCCCGGATACTACAATCCACAGCCAGGCTTCTCGCCTCCTGCAGGGAGACCCACTCCTCTTTATCCTCCTTTGCCTACTTTTAATCAAGCCCCCTCCTATTCAGGAGGACAGCAACAGGAATACCAGGGAGACAGCTACCTGAGGGAGACTTTGCCACAAGGAAAGGGTCTACTCCGATGGCACCTTTGGATGTGCCTAAAGGATCAGGGCTACGAAATGGAATGCTTCCACAAGCAATCTGATTGGGTTCTCCTTCAGGCTCTTACGGAAAACAAAAAGCCGGGAAACTATCCCGTCACCCCTGTAGTCATGACTTGAGAAGTCAAAGTAGTAGAGCTCGATCCGTGTAGCTAGGGATGCCTGAAGTTCTGCGCTCTCCCTGAAGGAGTCCTGACAAGGCTTAAGCTGGACTTGTAGGGGAGACCAACTGTAAAAGCAGGGGTTGGGACTCCAGGGAAAATAAAACCTTCGACACTCTTAGTAGACACTGGTGCTTCTACCAATGTATTTTGATCCCAATTTGCAAATAAGGGTCGCCTCACCAAAGACACTATCTCCCTACACGGCTTTGCCGGAGACAATCACACCGCTAAGCTGTGGGAACAGATACCCTTAACTGTGGGTAACCTTTCCACCTGGGTGAGTGCCTGTGACAACCAAGGCGAGGACGATGGTATTTTAGCTGCCCCTTTCTTCTGTGATCACAGAATCACCATCGATCTGGCAAACTGTCTCCTCTGGAAGATCCCCGGAGGACCAGATCTAATGAATGCAGTTCATAGGTGCGCAGCACTAAAAGCCCCTCTTCCCCTAGCTCCCCTCTCAGAAAATCTTTGGGTACAAGAATTCCCAGAAGTCTAGATTTCAGACAAGGCAGAATGCGGAACAGTTAGAAATGCTTGCATACTCATTGAGGGTAAGGATCCCCCACCCCAAAAGCAGTATAAATACCCCACAGAAGCAGAGAATGGCATTGCCAAAACCATTGAGGGACTCCTGGACTGGGACGTTATTCTACCCATGCAGTCCAGCTGTAACACCCCATTGTGGCCAGTCCTAAAGGCAGATGGAGTCACGTGGAGAATAACTGTCCATTTCAGGGCCCTCAATGCAGTGACACCCCTGGTAGCCCCCATAGTTGCAAAATACAATGAAATCCTAGCGTCCATTGCTGCGGGATCACGCTATTATAGTGTGATTGATTTAGCAAATGTATTCCACTCATTTTGCCTCCATGAGTCCTGTTGGTATAAGTTCACTTTCACCTTCCACAGCCAACAGTATGCTTTTAAATGGACCCCGCAAGGGTTCCATTCAAGCCCCAGCATTTTCCACGCACATGTTGTGCAAATGTGGGATCACCTCCTTCCAGCCTCCAAAGACCATGTCCTTTCATATGTAGATGATATAGATTATGTAGATGATATATGTAGATGATGTAGATCCATGCCCCCACTATGGAGCAAGTGCAGTATATCACCAGAGAAGTTTTAAATCTGCTCAGAGAGACAGGGTTCAAAGCCAACCGAGACAAAGCTCAGTTAGTGAAAACGCATGTAAAATACCTCGGGCTAGCGCTAGGACCCGAAGGCAGGACTCCCGATACACAACGCATGGAGACTATATCCAAGCTACCTACCCCCATGGACATTCCTTCACTAAGGGCCCTCCTAGGCACCTTTAACTTTTCCTGCGACTTCATTGAAGCCTTTTCGGACAAGGCTTCCCCCCGGATTCTCTCTTTAAGAAAGACACCCCGTGGCAATGGGGACCCAAACAGCAACAAGCGTCTGTTACTCTAAAACACAGTTTGGCATCTGCGCCAGCCCTCACACATCCGGACCCAAATAAGCCCCTTTTCATCCAACTTGCAACTTCCGAGTTAAGTATAGGGGCCACTCTCATCCAGCACCAAGCGGGTACCCAACGGGTTATCGCTTATGCATCCCGGAATCTTTCCCCAGTAGAAATCAAGTTGACTCCTTGTGAAAAAGGTCTGCCTAGCTTTAGTATGGAGCCTTACTCACTGGGAGTTTATTATTGGGAGCGCTAGAATCATTGTGCAAACCATGCACACACCCCTCAAATAATTTTTTTCAGGCAAAATCCAAGACGGACAGGTCTCAAATGCAAGGATTGCACAATGGATGCTTGCACTAGTCAATAAGGGCATTGAGTATAAGAAAGAACAAAACGAACCCCCTGCCCCTTATGGTCTTATAATCACAGAAGAGCATGAGTGTTCACTGCCTCCAGTGAAGCACATGCCATGGCCTGCAACATGGGGAGAGCCGCTTGAGGAAGCAAGACAGAAAGACTTTATCTGCTGGCTCTGCGACGGCTCCTCTTTCCACGCTGATGGATCCCTTAAGACTGGATTTGGCACCATTAAGGTGCAAGATGGAGTCACCTTACAGGAAGCAGTGCGCCCCCATTCTAGTCAAGTAGCCAAAGTAGCAGCCCTTTGCACAGTTCTAGAATTTTTACCTTTAGAATGCCTTCTAGCCATCTATACAGATTCAGACGGGATGGCTAAAGCGGCCACAGTCTGGCTTCCGCACTGGCAGAAACAAGATTAGACTAATAGCGAAGGAAAATCAATCGCCCATTTACAGCTCTGGTTGCGTGTTGTTGATTTGTTACACTAATGAACGGCACCCCCTTCCCTCTAAGCAGCCTCATAGCACAGTGAATAGCACAACCGGCTAGAGAGTCAAGGGCTCCCGGTTCGAGCTCCAGGACAGGAACAAAAATCACAAAGAGAAAAGTTTTAAAAGGAAGCTCAAGCCACATACAGTTATTGTTTTGTTTTAAATTTAGGATTTCGGTCTCAGAGTTTTAATTGTCTATTTTTGAATTGTTTATTTTTTAATCTATCCTTTAACCAGTGAAGTTGGGCCCTTGCAGGCCCTCCAAAAATTAGTGTGGATGAACTAAGTTTGCCTTTTCATGACCACGGATTTCTGCCTATGGGGAAGGCTGGAGACAAAAACAACATACATACATACAATACAAGGGAACAGCAGAAGCACCTACCGTGCTTATGCCCAAATTAAGACAGCAGGGCTAGTTGCAGCAACCACATTTTAAGTTACAGAGAGAAAGTTAAACTTGTAGTTTTTATTTACACATCTGGTGCAGTGTATAAAAATCATAAGACTCCACCTGGTTCCATTTTATAGTTGCCTTCTAAGCCAAGTTAGAAGCAGGTATATCGGGTTTTAAGCAACCAGTTAAGCTTATTTGCATGTCCAACTAGCCTGGCACATCCTCTCGTGAGAGAAGTCTTGCCCATAAGTGAAAGAAGAATGACCTCTGCTCTAGTAGTCCATTTTCAACTTTCGACCCCAACCGTTTGTTTGCCTATGTGAAAAACCCAGCAAATGAGTCTTATATACCAGGAGTCCTGTTCCTGGTAACTGAAGCTGATAGCGCAGTGGGTAAAGCGCATGGCTCCAAGACACAGGCCCCCCCGGTTCAATTCCCAAGTGGAGAGTAAGCTCTCATAGAGCTAATAAAAGAGGTTAATTTTTAAAGAGGGACCACCTAAAAGGAAAAGGCGGGTGCTCTGCAGTGCCCAAAGCCAGTGGGTCCATTCAGGCTTGGGGCAGGTCTTTTGCTGTGCTGGGCCAGGGGCACTTTGCCAGGCATCTGTCCAAGAAGTGCCCCACCCCACCAAAGTACAAACAAAGGTTTAGAGCCCGGCACCATGCCTTCTCCTTCAGGGTTAGTCAGGGTCGTGCTGCTCCCAATTACATAGGTTTGATCTCCCCCAGTACTTGGAGCTGCAGGAAGGGGCATGAGAGCCGGTCATTGGGAGGCCTGGGCTGCACACCTGCTACTCCGGGCTTGGCGTTGACTCTTAGGCAACCATCAATGCATAGGCACAAGGTGATCAGGCCTTGCAACATGGAGTTGTTCTACTTGGGTGATCTTCTCGAGAATCTTGTCTCACTAACCTGTTAGTGTTCTTTGAGGGGGTGAACAAACATGTAGACAAGGGGGATCCAATAGATATTGTTTACCTTGACTTCCAGAAAGCTTTTGATAAAGTTCCTCATCAAAGACTCCTAAGTAAGCTCAAAAATCATGGGATAAAAGGACAAGTCCTTTTATGGATCAAAAACTGTCTAATTAATAGAAAACAGAGAGTGAGTATAAATGGGCAATTTTCTCAGTGGAGGGTGGTAAGCAGTGGGGTACCGCAGGGATCAGTACTTGGTCCACTGCTTTTTAACTTGTTGATTAATGATTTGGAGTTGGGAGTAAGCAGTGAAGTGGCTAAATTTGCGGATGATACGAAGTTGTTCAGGGTGGTGAAAACCAGTGAGGTTTGTGAGGCACTCCAAAGGGATCTGTCAAAGATGGGCAAGTGGGCGTCAACATGGCAAATGGGGTTCATTGGCCAAGTGCAAGGTAATGCACATTGGAGCCAAAAATCCTAAATATAAATGCACATTGATGGGGTCTGAACTGGCAGAGACTGATCAAGAGAGAGATCTTGGAGTTGTAGTAGATAACTCACTGAAAATGTCGAGACAGTGTGTGACTGCAATAAAGATGGCCAGTGCTATGCTGGGGATTATTAGGAAGGGTATTGAAAACAGATCAGCCAATATCATAATGCCACTATATAAATCAATGGTGCGACCTCATTTGGAATACTGTGTGCAATTCTGATCACCACACCTTAAAAAGGATATTATAGGGTTATATTAGAATTTTTCGCTTCAGAAGATTTCTTGCCCTCTTCCTGGCAGCAATTCCAGAGGTGGTTGTAAAGACTATTTCAACATGGAACACAACTCTATACTGCATGTTATATCCTACACCTCCTATACAAATAAGCAATACAGACACAATGCAATTTCATGTTGGCAAATACATAGATGAATACTGTAGTTCTCAAGACATACCAGAGCGAATTAAATGTTTCTGAAAAGTGAAAAGCACAAATGTAGTTTTTCATATTTTTTATGTTAGACAAAATTATTGGAATATTGTTATTATTATGGTACTTGACTTTTTTGTAACTTGTTCTATGATACAATAAAAAAAATTTAAAAAAGGGAAAAAAAGGATATTATAGCTTTGGAAAAAGTGCAGAAAAGGGCAACTTGAATGATAAAAGGGTTGGAACACTTTCCCTAGGAGGAAAGGTTAAAGCACTTTGGGCTCTTTAGCTAGGAGAAATGACAACTGAGGGGTGACATGATTGAGGTTTATAAGATTATGCATGGGATAGAGCAGGTAGAGAAAGAGGTACTTTTCTCCCTTTCTCACAATACAAGAACTCGTGGGCACTCAATGAAATTGCTGAGCGGTCAGGTTAGAATGGATAAAAGAAAGTACTTCTTCGCCCAAAGAGTGATTAACACATGGAATTCACTGCCACAGGAAGTGGTGGCTACAAGCATGGACGACTTCAAAGGGGAATTAGATAAGCATATGGAGCAGAGGTCCATCAGTGGCTATTAGCCACAAGGTATAGATAGGGGCTCTGGGGCAAGTGATGCTCTGTCTTCTTGGTGCTTGGAGGGGGGTCAACAGTGGGAGGGCTTCTAATGTCCTGGCCCCAGTGGTGGACCTCCTGATGGCACCTGGTATTTTTGGCCACTGTGTGACAGAATGTTGGCCTGGACGGGCCTTTGGCCTGATCCAACATTGGCGTCTCTTGTATTCTTATGTTCTTAACCTCATCAACCAACCCTTCCATGTATTGGTCCATCAGGGCCACCTCGTTCCACTCCAGGTCCTGTGCCAGGAGCCGAAATTCAGTTGAATAATGGGCAACAGAGCCTGTCCCCTGCTTCAGGGCTTGTATTTTCTGATTAGCCACAGCTGCCTGCTGCGGGTTTACAAAGGCAGTGGGCAGGTGGTCGAGGAAGCTGGAGTAGTTGTCCAGCAGGGGAGATGGAGCCATGAGCAGGGGGGTAGCCCATTTGGCTGGCTGCCCCTTTAACAAACTGAGAATAGTGGGAAAGTCCCAGGCACACAGTTCAAGTTACAGCTTACACTGTGCCAGGAAAGCAAAGAACTCCTCCACATTTCCACCAAACTTCACAGGAGGACTCACCGGGCATTTTGGCAGAGCGACAGCAGTGGCAGCTTGCTGTTGCACTTGCTGTTGCTGTTGGTGAGCAATCACTTGCATGAGTTGCTGCACCTGAAGGTGTTACTCTGCCAGGGCTGTGGAGCCTCCAGCCGCCTCCTCCATCTTGTGGGGTGAGTTTGGGGTGGAAGCAAACTGTCATGGGCTGGGCTAGGGCGAAGATGCAGGGATCATGTCTGGTTTGAGGTTATTGCCAGAAGAGTCAGAGCAAGAGCCAAATTGTGATTCTGAAAGAGGTGTCAGAAAGCCAGGAATCTGAGCCAGAGTAGGGGTCCAAGAACAGGAGCCGAAGGTCGATGTGAGGCACACACAGAGGTGACTCATTACTTCCATGAGAGCCCAATCCTGAGTGGGAGTTATATAGGCCTCTGGCCAAGCTTCCTGTGGCAGCAGCACCACTCCTGCTAGTACTCAGGACTCAGCGCTCACCTTCCCTGCCAGCGTGCATCACGGCAGCAGGTGGCTGAGTCTCTGCAGAGCCCCTCCCTCAGCTGAACTACCCACAGAGGTGAGTCAGGTGGGCTCCCCAGTTGCACCTGTACCTCATTGGCTGATGCAGGACCAGGAGTGGGGTTTTCAAGCTCGTGATGGCAGCAGCAAGCTGTCAACTCCTCAGGAGTTAGAGGGGCCAACTTCTGGCTCTGTCAATGCCAGTGCCTCTGTCTGTGGTGTCAACTCAAGCAGGGACTCAGTTCCGTTGTTGTTGCCCATGACGCATCACATCTAACTGATGTCATGTCTGGGGAACCCTGATTTGACTCCTGTGATGTCAGTTTGTATGTCAAAATAATTGAGAACTTTTCAAGAAACAACAATTTAGGGTTAGAGGCGGTAGCTCAGTGGTAGAGTACATGCTTTGTCTCAGGAAGGCTCCACTTTCCATCCCTGGCATCTCCAATTTAAAAAGAACTTGAAGAGGATCCAAGTTGGGAAAGGCTTCTGCTTGGAGTCAGAGGAGACAAAACTTGGCTTGGACCGATGTCCCAAATTTAGCATAAAATAATTTCCCAGAGGTGCTCTTATTTCTACTAAAATTCTAGTAAGTAATAAAACCATAATTTCCAGCAGTCACTGAATAATATTATTGACAAAATATAATAAACAACTGCATACTTTACCATATAACATCTTTAAAGTGTTTACAAAGGGACAGATTTGGATCTAGATGTGGATATATCCTGGTGAAAGGGACAGTCTTTTCACAGGAATATATTTACATACTGATAAACATTGACTGATTTCACACTAGAGCTGCCTCGATGTTGCACCGCAATTTGCCTCGATACTATTGGTCAATTTCACACCCGAAGCCGCGGGGCTACATTTGACCCGCAGCTTCGCCCGATTTCCTCCGCAGTTTCATGATCCTCAAAAAACAGGATCACGAAACTGCAGGGGAAATCGGGCAAAGCCGCGAGTCAAAATGCAGCCCCGCAGCTTCGGGTGCGAAATTGACCAATAGTATCGGGGCAAACAGCGGCGCAACATCGAGGCAGCTCTACTGCGAAATCAGCCTCAGTGTGCTGATAGAGAGGATCACAAGGCATTATTAAAAAACCTTTATTTTTGTTTTCACTAAAGAAAATGGAGACTAATGTGCAAACCTATAAACAGAAGAACCTGATGATTCTGTCCCAGTAGATATGAATATAACTTGGCAATGTGGTGTATTAAGTGACTTGTTTTAATTTTCTAAACACTGATGGGGCTAAACATTAACCAAGTCAGCATTTGCATATTATTTTAATTCAGTAGTGTGATTCCAATCCTGACTTCCAATACCTGGCTTTTCTCCCTGAATCAATATAGTCCCTTAGGACAGACAAAACACAGCATGTTGAAACACTTCTGTTCAATTACGTGTTTTGCTTTGGTGAATTAATTGCCAAGAAGAGATACTGAATCAATGAAATTTCAATTCTTATCTATCATACTTACTAACAATTAAATATAGTACCATTTTAGACTAGCTCCCTCGGGCATAGTAAGGAATGGGCCAAAGTTTGTTGTGTTTCACTCAGTTTCAGATTAATTACCTTTAAATGGGAAGTGACTTAAATTTCACTGGAGGTCTGCATTTTTCCATCCAAGTACACAGAATAAGACATCCATTTTGGAGTATAAAAATACATTAGTAAAATAAGTTGAGGATAAAAAATAATCCTAGCAACTGCCATATCCATCAGATAGATACAAATCTGACATAGGCAAAATTGACTCAAAGAGTTAAAAACAAACAAACCAACATCTTATCAACAAGTGTTTTTTGAACTCTAAAATGAATGTCTATTCAATCAATGGCTTATTGTAAAATTCAACTCTCTGCAATTTATTACATACTAGCCTGATACCCATGCTTCACTACAGTATTTAAATTCTGTCAATCCAGTTATAATACTGATGATGTGAAATCTGAAATGTGACATTTGTTGTAGGAATCCTAATGGAGAAGATTGTAGTGTAAGAAATGAAGTGAGACATACATACTTTTTTCTCTCTCTACTGAAGGACCTCTCTGTAGCACACATTGGTGGTTCTGCCCTCAGGTACTAGGATCACCAGGCTGCTTGATGAGCTCACTCTGGAGCAGGCCACATAGAACTGTCCATTTAAGAAGCAGTCATCTGTTAAGTCAACTCCTGCTACCTTCCATGAAGATGAGGTCCTCTCTACTTGTGTTCCTGGTTGTTTTGCTCATATGGAGACTGTGTTGTTCTAAGCACCTCAGGGTGATCTTGCTGGTACTTGGCCTGTGCAGCTCAGTGTACTGCAGGAGTACTATATGCAAAGGTCTTTGCCATATTCCTAAGTTGCCTCCTCCTTGTAGTGCTGGTGTATCTGGCTCAACGTTTGCCAGGAGCTTTCTTGGGGGCAGTAAGAGGTGAGAGGTGTGAGGGGGAGTTTGTGTGAGGGAGTGGTGGTGGACATTTCTTCAGGTTCATGAGTGTCAGGTTCCACAGCCAACAACTGAGTACACACTTATCAGAAAGGTTATAGATGCATTAACAAAGGCACTGTTAAGATATAGGGTATTCGTATGCACGCATAATGGGATATAGGGTATTCGTATGCACCCCCCCCTTCCTTAGGCCAATTAGCCACATTCCTGCATGCGGGAGAAGGAGCCCCAGGCTGTTAGAGCCGAAGCTGAGAACCAAAAGCGCTCCCACGGTTTCCTAGAATCCCAGACACTACACAGCACCTGTAAGGCCATAGATAAGCAAGCATTACAGAAGCCAAAAAGGAATGCAGTGGACTTGGCAAGCAAGCACCCCACCCACAACCCTTATGGCAGCATAGGTGACATTGAGGGAGGCATGCATCAAAATGGCTCCTAGAAATGTCCTTTACTATCTCCCCATAAACATTCATACCCTGGCCTTGCTCCTACACCTGACAGACACTGGCCTGTCTGGTGTTGGGGGGGATTGTATTTAAAGGCATCGGGGAGCCTGGGCCAGCAGCAGTGCTAAGGCAATCCTGCTGAGCATACCTCCCCGGTAGCTGTAAGCATCCCAGCTCCTCTCGTACACCTGACAGGCAGCTGCCTGTCCAGTGTAGGAGGGGGAAGGAGTATTAGAAGCCACTGTGGAGGTAGAGCTGCCCCTGACATACAACCACCTGTTAGTTGTAGGACGTGGGGGGAGTGTGTTGGAAGCCATCAGAGAGGCTGGGGCAGTAGCTTTGCTTCACCTCACAGGTGGTTCTTGGCCACTCCTGATTTCCTCAACTGTCATTAGCTCTTTGCAGTCTGCTGTAACTGTTGGTTTTTTTACCTCAGAACACTGAGCTCTGCAGCTGACCAATCAGAGAGTGGGGGGTGCAGAGAGGCAGCTACCTGGCAGCCACCTAGGAATCAATGGAGGGAGAACATTTTACTCCTTTTGACCCATGTAGGGGTCGAATTTCTTAAAATCCCTTCTTAGCGAGCACCTACGCTATGGTAGGAGCGCTCTCCCTGAATTTGGTGTCTCTAGGTCCAGTGGTTTGGCCCGGGCATTGATTTTACGGTGAGGGGACTTTCTTTTATATAGATAGATTAAATGGGTAGAATCACATTTCTCCAATTATGTCAGTTTTCTGCATTTAATCTCAGGGATTTGAAACTGCCAAAACCAGGTACACAGATTTGCTAATACCTGGATTAAGATGGTGGATTTACAGCAGCTTTATCTACCTCTATCGCTGTCATGAAGGCATGTTTCCCACCTCTCATTTCCTTAGCATAACTGGGAAATACAAAACAAAGTGAGTCCAATGGTACCTGTAAGACCAACAAAGTTGTATTTAAGGTGTAAACCTTCGTGTTCAAGCACACTTACTCAGACAAATTGAAACAAAATTTCTTTAAGCCTTACTACACACAGGAAGATGGGGGTGGGGGTGGAAGTGTCAGGAAGGACCAGTCAGTGTTAAGATGTGTAAGTGAAGCTGAGATTGGATCAAGGTGGCAAGATCAATGAATGGCAGCAAATTAGCACACAAATACGAAAACTAATTGTAGTGTATCAGGCCCTGTCAGGGTTGGGCATGCCTGGACTTGCCCAGGCACAAACACCACTAGCTTCATGCCAAAAGACAATGGGCCAGTAGGATCCTAGCCAGGCCCAATGAAAGGGCTAGGTCCCAGGCCAAGAGGCCAATAGGTCTCTTGGGCATTGTAAATAGCCTATCTGGGGTGGGGGGGGGTTGGTGGTGGGTTTCTCTGAGGGAATATAAACCGGCCTGCGAGCCGGTTAAGGTGTCTTTGTTCCTGACTAAAATTGAGCCAACTTCAGAGGACAGCGGAAGACAGGAGGGCCTGGCGGGAGCTGGTCCATGGGGTCGCGAAGAGTCGGACTCGACTGTGCGACTGAACAACAACAAAATAAAGGTATGCTTAGCTGAAATCACTCTCCGTATGCATACTTTTCACTAATGAACTGATGTGAGAATGAAGCCTGGGTCCAGTGGCAATACAAAGACTTTTTTGCTGAGGTGGTCCAGCTGCCTTTAAAAGACAGGAGGGCCTTTAAAAGACAGGAGGGCCTGGCGGGAGCTGGTCCATGGGGTCGCGAAGAGTCGGACTCGACTGTGCGACTGAACAACAACAAAATAAAGGTATGCTTAGCTGAAATCACTCTCCGTATGCATACTTTTCACTAATGAACTGATGTGAGAATGAAGCCTGGGTCCAGTGGCAATACAAAGACTTTTTTGCTGAGGTGGTCCAGCTGCCTTTTGTCCAAGTCATAGTAGCCTCTGTATTGGTGTAACAAATGGAACAGATAATGTGGACCTAAGATCTTCCATTCTATACTGTCTCAGCAAGAGCGATCTGATAATGTGTACTTATAATGAGTTGAGCTGTGGGTTGGATGGTACTGGACACTGTGGGACTGACCTCTATTTTCACCCTTTGTCTCATAAAATGAATTGATATTTTTCTTTTACCTTGTAGTTTAAAATGTCATTTAAAAACAGAGTCCCCCTTTCGTCTTTCAATGAGTACACAGAAACCTTGCAGAAAGAGGAAAATAAAGTAGCATTCAGATTGTCACTAATATGTCAAAAAATGCTCTGAACTGGATAGCGCAAACTAGCCTGATCTCATCAAATCTCAGAAGATAAGCAGGATTATCTCTGGCTAATATTTGGATGGGGGACCACTGAGGAATACCAGGGTTGTGATGCAGAGGCAGGCAATGGCAAACCACCTCTGAACATCTCTTGGTTTGAAAACCCTATGGAGTCACCATAAGTCATTCGTGACTTGATGGCACTTTCCACCATCAATCTGTCAAAATAAGAATGGGTGTTGGGACAATCAAAATTTTAAGAATTATAAAGGAGAATCAAAGTTAATCAGTCTAGCCACCCAAAATGCTGCTCCACTGAGTCAGCAGAAAAAGCTTCCAGTCAACTGCCAATTGTCTCAAAATGCCTATCCAGTCTGTTAGGCAACCAATTATTCCTGCACTGTCAGTACTAGGAGCAGTTTGCTGCTGCAGATCAAAGAGTCAAGGTCAGGGACACAGCTTGCTTATATTTCCCATCTGTAAAGAACTTTGCTTCCCTTAAAATTCTGTTCTGATTCAAAGTTTGGTTCAGCCTTAAGATGAGACCTGTCAGAATCCTGGTTAAATCAGTTCTCAACACCATTCACTTTGAAGAAAGTTTAGTTTATTGAGACATTGAGAGAGACCATACTGGACATGAGCTTTTTTAGGACTGAAAGTGCAAAGATTGCAGATATACTGTGTTCAAGCAAAGGCACTAAAGATCAGGACCCAATCACCCCATGGCATTTTACAGTGGACCTCTGAATGCCAGCAAGCGTTTGACAACATAAAGACACTTTTCACCTCTGAGCCCATTCTCCGCCATCCAGATGAAACCAAAGCTTTCATTGTCCAAGTGGACACCTTGGATGTAGCTATAGGGTGGCGATCTTACAAAGGGCCCCAATGGGAAGCTACACCCCCTTACTTATGTCTCTAAAAAGTTCTCTAGGGCCAGAAGGAACTGGGTGGTGGGAGATAAGGAAGCGGCAGCTATAAAGTTAGCACTGAGTACATGGCAGCATTGGTTGGAGGGGGCGAGGGTCCCTTTTGAGGTTTGGACCGACCATAAAAACCTCAAAAGGGACCCTCACCCCCTCCAACCAGGGGAGAGACATGAAATTGGGCAACAGGGGAGATGGGAATGGGCCCAATACCCGGCCTTCTGCCCTCTCCTTTTCAATTTTATCCCAGACAACCTGTGTCATAACTGGGGCCCCGGGGCCCCAAAAAGGAATTTAAAAACCCAACAGGAAATTTCCAACAAATAAACAATGTCCTTGCCCTGGGGATATGTCCCCAGTGAAGCTTTAAATGCTTGGTCTTGGCTGTGGCAGGTTGGTGTGGGAAAGAAACTGGAACTGGTGACCACCTTATGACATTTTCCCCGTTAGGGAACAGGGGGTTATCAGGAACTGTCTTCGAATTTCTAAGGTCCAGGGTGGGGAACGGTGATCACCTCCTCTGGGAACCTCTTAGGGTATGCTCCTCTCTGCAAGTTGGAAGGGTTTAGGGGTAGGCGCTCCTAGGTGGCAACCAGTTTGCTGGGCTGCTGGTCATGAGCCAGACCGATGACTCTGGACCAGAGCTGGGTGACCCACCCAAGAAAAGGGCAAGGAGGATGGTCAGGGGAGTGACACCTGCCTTGCCTGTTCTGTGCTCACTTAGCTGGTCCCTTGCCACAATATTATGTTAAATAGTTAATAAAGTGGCCCTTGTTTACTTCCAAACTGTTGTCTGTCTCATTATTCTGACTCGGGGGGGGGGGCAACGAAGCTCCCGGTGACCTGGCAATGCCGCTGGTTGCCAGGGGCTGCTTTGCCACCCTGAAGAAGCCGGGCAGCATCAGAGCCACAATGCCTGGTGTTGTGACATGGGTGGGGGGTGGAGCTGGCTTGGATAAATAGCTAAGCTCCGTTCCCACCTGATGACAGTCGTGTCGACATGCTCAGCCACCCTCCCGCCCTGTTCTTGGTTGCCTATTGGGGCCATGTAGGAATTTTTTGCTTTTACCCAGTATTGGCTGAAGGGGTAGAGATGTTTTCACATACCTTGCACTGAGAGCAGTGGATTGGATAGTTGGTTGTGGCAGTCAGCACCTAAATAGGCCAGTCACTTGGCAGGTTGGTGTGGACAAGAAACTGGAACCGGTGAGCACCTTACAGCATTTTCCCCATTAGGGAACAGGGGGTAATCAGGAACTGCCTTCAGATTTCTAAGGTCCAGGGTGGGGAACGGTGATCACCTCCTCTGGGAACCTCTTAGGGTATGCTCATCTCTGCAAATTGGAAGGCTTCAGGGGTAGGCTCTCCTAGGTGGTGACCAGTTTGCTGGGCTGCTGGTCATGAGCCAGACCGATGGCTCAGGACCAGACCTGAGTGACCCGCCCGAGAAAAGGGCAAGGAGGTTAGTCAGGGGAGTGACACCTGTCTTGCCTGTTCCGTGCTCGCTTAGCTGATCCCTTGCCACAATGTTATGTTAAATAGTTAATAAAGTGGCCCTTGTTTACTTCCAAACTGTTGTCTGTCTCGTTATTCCAACTAGGTGGGGCAATTAAAAATATTTTAAATAATGACATGCTGATATATAATTCCAGTACAACTTTCGCATGTTAATAAAACAACTCCACCGTACTGCTGGAAAAAATGCAACGAAAAAGCTACCTATCTGCATACCTGGATGTTATGCCCAAAAATAAATGTACTTCCTTACTTCAAAAAAATAAACATTATCACGAAAATTGAAATACCATTTATATCGGATATAATTTTGTGAAATAATAGAAATGATATTCTAACAAATAATCTTGATAAAATAAGAATATCCTTATTGCTATATGCACCAAAAGCATCAATTGCTAATAAATGGAAATCAGTTCTTACCCCGTCTATCTCTTGATGGCACAGCAAAATCTGGAATTTGTATATCATGGACAAGATTACTATGTCAATACAATCTAGTACTCTTGATAAAATGAAACAATTATTTTCTGTGTGGTCTCCTATTTTAGAATAGTTACAAACACAACAAGAAATCCCAATACAGTTTAATGGTATATAATAGAAATGATGCTGCCATGTCAAAATGAGAAATTCATTCATTATTGTATGTACTTTAAGTTATTCATAATAGTGTTGATGTTCCTAAAGTTCTCTCATTGTTGTTTAATTCTGTATAGTTGTTTAATAGTTTGTTTTTATATGGTTAAACTTAATAAAATTGTTATTAAAAAAAACATGGGGACTTCAATAAAGAAGTGAAAACAGTGGGGGCCCATCTGGGTAGGACAGGTGAAACAAAGGTACAAGGTTACAAGTGCCTATAAACCAATGGCCATAGTATGGGTAATAAAAAGGAAGAGCTTGAGATGCTCTTGCAAACAGAGGGCTACAATATAATAGGAATCGCTGAGACTTGATGGAATGATTCTCATGACTGGGATGTGGTGGTGGATGGGCATGAGTTGTTCAAGAAAAACAAGAAGGGTAGAGGAGGAGGTGGAGTGGTGCTGTATGTGATGAGAGGGCTAGATTGTCAGGAAGTTCTGGAGAATGTAGTTGACAGCCCCATGGAAAGTATATGGGTGGAAATAAGGGGAGGTAGGACAAAGGGTATTGTTGTTGGAGTCTGCTACAGACCGCCTGACCAGGGACAGGAAATGGATGCTGCCCTCCTTGAACAGATTGGTAGAGTATCCAGACATCAGAACCTTATAATTATGGGAGACTTCAACTTCCCCAATGTGTGCTGGGAGACAGGCTCAACAAAGCGACAAGAATCACACAAGTTCCTGACCTGTCTGGCTGACAACTTCCTTTTTCAAATGGTGGAGGAGGCTACAAGGGGCTCGGCCATACTAGACTTAATATTAACCAGCAGGGAAGAATTGGTAGATGGGGTAAAGGTGGTGGGGACCTTAGGGGGACCGTGTCCTTCTTGAATTCCAGTTGTTGTGAGGGATCAAGGAAGTTCGTAGCCAGACTCGTAGGTTAGATTTTCGTAGGGCCAACTTCAACGAACTCAGAGGCTTGATGGCGGTCATTCCATGGGGGAGTGTGCTGGAAGGGAAAGGAGCGAGTGAAGGGTGGGGTCTTCTCAAACATGTGCTTTTGTGAGCTCCATCCCTCACTATTCCAGCAAGATGGAAACATGGTAAGGGCTCCAAGAAACTGATGTGGATGAACCGAGAGCTCCAGAATAAACTAAGGGAGAAAAGGGAAATGGAGGGAAATGGAGGGAAGGTCAGACCTCTAAAGAGGAGTATATGAGAGTTACTAGGTACTGCAGATCAGCCATCAGGGAAACCAAAGCTCAGTATGAGTTGGGTCTAGCCAGGGGGACTCGCTATAATAAGAAAAAACTTCTACAAATATGTGAGAAGCAAACACAAGGTAAAAGAGGCAATGGGACTGCTTTTTGGAGTAGAAGGAGAAACTCTGGTGGAGGACAGAGAAAAAGCAGACAGGCGTAATGACTTTTTTGCCTCCCTGAAGAACTCAAGCCCATCTAGAGATAGTAGAGGACTTAACAGGACACCTGAGTGTCTACTTGACATTGACAGGGAGGTTGTGGAGAGGCACCTGGCTGCACTGGACAAATACAGATCTCGTGGGCCAGATGGTGTGCACCCAAGAGTGCTCAAAGCACTTTCTAATGAATTTGCAGAGCCTTTGTCCATCATTTTCAAGGCCTCCTGGAGGACTGGGGATGTGCCACAAGATTGGAGAGAAGCAAATGTTATCCCAATCTTTAAGAAAGAGAAGAAGGATGACCCAAGAAACTACAGACTGGTCAGTCTGACTTCTGTTGCTGGGAAGATATTAGAGCAGATTTTAAAGGGATCGATCTGTTAGCATCTGAAGGACCACTTAGTGATTCGGGGAAGTCAGCATGGTTTTGTCCTCAACAGATCTTGTCAGACCAACCTGATTTCCTTCTTTGATCGTTTGACGAGCTTACTGGATTGTGGGAACTCTGTTGATGTGATTTACCTGGATTTCAGTAAAGCTTTTGATAAGGTTCCCCGTGACATTCTGATGGGGAAACTGGAAGACTGTGGACTGGAGTATAGGACAGTTCGGTGGACAGGGAACTGGTTAGAGGACTGCACCCAAAGAATGGTGGTCAATGGTGTTTCATCAGATTGGATTGAGGTGTCCAGTGGGGTGCCGCAGGCCTCGGTTTTGGGCCCAGTATGATTTAATATTTTTATCAATGATCTGGATGAAGGGGTAGAAGGGCTACTCATTAAATTTGCAGATGATACCAAATTGGGAGGAGGAGCAAACACCCAAAAAGATAGAGTTAAAGTTCAACAAGACCTGAATACTCCGGAGAAGTGAGCAGTTGTGAACAGGATGCAATTCAACAAAGATAAATGTACAGTATTACATCTGGTCCACAAAAATGTCAAGCACAAATACTGGATGGGGGATACGTTTCTGGGGAGTAGTGTATGCGAAAGAGATCTTGGGGTAAGAGTGGACTGTAAACTAATTATGAGCAGTCAGTGTGATGCAGTGGCAAAAAAAGGCAAATTCAGTCTTGGGTTGTATTAAAAGGGCCATGGCATGGAAATTGCAGGTCATAGCCCCTCTGTATAATGCCTTGGTCAGGCCGCACCTGTAGTACTGTGTGCAGTTCTGGAGGCCTCACTTCAAAAAGGATGCGGGCAAAATCAAGAGGGTGTAGAAGAGAGCAACGAGGATGATGAGGGGTCTAGAGACTGAGCCCTATGAGGAAAGGCTAAAGGCCTTGGGAATGTTTAGTTTGGAAAAGAGGAGATAGAGAGGGACATGATTAATCTCTTTAAATATTTGAAAGGATGTCATTTGGAGGAGGGCAAGGAGCTGTTCCATTTGGCAGCAGAGGATAGGACCTGAAGCAATGGGTTTAAATTATATGCAGAAAGGTATCGGCTGGATATTAGGAAAACCTTTTTCACAGTCAGAGTGGTTCCAAGGTGGAATCAGCTGCCTAGGTAAGCTCCCCTTCACTGACAGCTTTCAGGAAGAGGCTGGATGAATATTTGTCAGATATGCTTTAGGCTGGTCCTGCATTGGGCAGGGGGTTGGACTAGATGGTCTGTATGGCCCCTTCCAACTCTATGATTCTATGATTCTATGAATGCCCAAACTGCTACAAAAGGGTAAGGGTTCCCCTACAGGCAACCTAGTTTCACCTGATTCCCACTAATTATTGCCTGCAAATGTCAAGTCTCTTTAAGGGGGGGGGGGAATTCTTTGAGTCTATTCTCAGAAGCTAACATTTTTGTGGATGGAATCAATTAATATCCTTCAGTGCTGACATCTACACTGTACTTATTTCCTGTATTCTCAAGTTAGAAGTAAGCACAGGCAATAAATAATGTGCACATTTATAATTCCCTCATATTGCATTGTACAGTTCCAAAGAACAAGATTTATATGAATTAATGTAGTTTTTCATGCCATGTTATGAGTCTTATGACTCTTTCCTCATCTGTTCAGTGAGAAATCATGCCATTAAAATATTTATATTTAGAATTAACAGTTGCACGCTCACTAAACAAGCACCATCAATAATTTCCACTTTGATGATTTTTATGATAATACACTGTAATTGGATTCAGTAGTAAATCCAAACACAGATCTAAGAAATGAAGCGGCGACTTGATGAGGCATATCACAAAATTATTTTAAAATATGCTTATTGAGGAGAAGATGCCAAGAAGAAGATAGTTTTGTTTCTTAAGGCAATATGGACAGTGAAACGCCAATATAGTTGGACTAAACTTGTGGCACACTCACCGTTCAATATTAATTAGCAGGTAGGTGGAATTTACCCGGCTTGGAGACATGTAGATACTTGTCAGATAAATCATAGTTACTGAAATAAGGTTATGTAAAGCCACTTTGATCTTGAACTGGATAGTCCAGGCTAGCCCAATCTTGTCAGATCTGGGAAGCTAAGCATGGTCGGCCTCAGCTAGTATTTGGATGGGAGACCTCCAAGGAATAGCAGGACCATGATGACACGGAGGCAGGCAATGGCAAACCACCTGTGAATGTCTCTTGCCTTGAAAATCCCACAGCATCACCATAAGGCAGCTTTGACTTGATGGCACTTTCCACCACCAAAACCAGCATGACCTAAGCAGGTTATGTTCCCATAATTTATACAGTTTACTCACCTTTTATACTTAAGACTGATATCAAGGGGATATCAAGGGGAGTGGTTGAAACACACTTAACTGTCTTGTTAAAAATAATTCTCTCCTTTGGATGAGTCACTCACACCCATGACAATTTTCCATATGTTCATGTGGGAGGATTACAAATTATGTTTGTCTGTTAGTACAGGTAAATGCACAATTATTTTGAACAGGGTTATCAACCTCCAGATGGGGCCTGGAGATCTCTCAGAATTACAGCTCTTCTCCAGATAACAGGGATTATTTCCCCTAGAGGAAATGGCTGCTTTGGAGGGTGGACACTATGGCGTTATCCCTCAGCTCTCCTAATCTCTTCCTTCCCAGGCTGCACTCCAAATATCCAGGAATTTACCAACCCAGAGAAGGCAGCCCTGATTTTTAATAAGATGGGCATGTCAGGGAATGCCAGCAATGAGGAGACGGTATCAGGCACCTCCTCTGAATGTGGAGCTCCATGAGTGGGGGAGGCAGATTTGACTGATTCCCCCTTCTCACGGCAGCTCTTCAAGCTAAGAAGGAGGAGAACATGGCTCATTGGTTAGATACAACCCCAGATGACTGAGGGGATGTTTGTTTGTGGGTTGGGTTGGGTTTTGGGTTTTGGGGGGGGGGGTGTTTTAGCTTTCAATGGCTCTTAAACTTATTTCATATAGATTGTTTTAAAGTTTGTATAAAATCTTTGAACTCTATTCTTACAAAAATAATTTGTCAAGAGTAGCACGAATCAGGCTACTTTATCAAGGTGCCAAATAAAGCATTTTAGATTTTGAGGGGAGGAATCCTTTAAAAAAATAAATAAATCTGTTTTTATTACTGTGCAATCTTGGGCTAGACCACAGAGCAAATCTCAAGGAAACTCCCAAGCACTGGGGCTAAGGGACCTGTGCAACTCTCAAAATGGTCTGACCATGCATTGGGAAGCTTCTCGAAACAACTACATTAAGATTGAGGCAGAGTCCACTCATATTTTCAGTGTAAACTCCCATGCAAGCCCATAGGAAATCAGAGTGGGACACATTGTTGGGGTGGTGGTAATGATGTATGATTTGGGGGTTCCGAACGAGGGGTTCAGAACATGACAAAGCCAAAGAATAACTTTAAGACAACTTTATTTTAGCCCAGGCTAGAACTCCCTAACAACTAACAGTTGCAGAGTATTCATCTCCCCTCAGCCCCCCCACACTCTTTATAGACAAATACACATCACTACTGCTATAGTTAACCAATCACATATAAGCACAAATATTAGTTTCCTTATATGAGAGACTTCAGCCATGTACAGCATATATCACAATACATATATGTTTAGCCATTAAGCAACTTCCTTGTCAATAACATACAGCTGTTCAGGAACCAGTTTTGACTATTTGTGGGGTTTCTGTTTATTTTGCAAAATATTAGGTTAAACAGAGTTCAGAAAGCTTCTAATGTGGAGCAGAAAACATAAAATTGTGCTGGTCATGCTGACCCAAAATTTCCCATCGTTATCTTACAGTTGCTCCCAATTCTCTTTTAAAACAAATTCATTCATTTGGATTTCATGACCTAAGCCAATTGAGGTCATGTAGCCAACCCAATGATGTCACAATCACTTACTGCCAATCATATTTGGCTATCTTTCCTTATGTATAAAAGAGTTTTGGTGTGACTCCTGGACACGCTCCCACAGCCTTTGGCCCGCTCAGCTACCCATCTGATGGACTCCCAGTCCCCTGGCTGCATTGCCTCGCTGGGTTGGCTCGGCCCTGCCCACAGAGCTGGCAGCCAGCATTTCGCTTTCAGTCTGCAGGGAGCCGGCGAAGGGGATGGACGCTCTGCCGAGGGAGCGGTAACTCCTCCACGGGGGAGAAGGAGGCAGACCTAGTGAGCAACGGCAAGCAGAAGAAGCACTCGCCCTCGCTGCCCCTCACAGTCCTTCTCCCTTGGTCGCAAGGCCAGCACTTTGTTAGGGCGATAGCTCAGCAGGCTGCACCACAGAGAAGGCAATTCAGCACCTTTCAATGGCTCCCCTGCCTTCCTTCAGCAGCAGCAGCAGCACCAGGGAGGGTCTAGCCTGGAGGAAACGAGCTGCGGCTCCTGGAAAGCTGGACTCTCTCCTGAGGAAGACACTTCTCTTAGCTGCTGTGTGGGCCTAACTGCGACTAACTGTCCCCTCAGTGGCTCTTGGTAGGCAACTGTGGCTGTGTGGGCCTAACTGTGACTAACTGTCCCCTCAGTGGCTCTTGGTACACAATAGCAACCAACTTCTATCAGAAAAAAAAGGACTTTCAGCATAACTCCCTCCTCCACCCATTGCCATCTTGGCCACTTTCCTGTCAGAATATGTTTAAACCGGCTCTCTCTCCTTTTTGGCTCAATCATGGCTGTCTGGTTAATGAGGTGGGCCAGCAACCATCAAACCATTCTCTTCAACCCCCTGCTATGTGGCTGACTTTTCCCTAAGGTTGCTAGTCTCCAGGTGGGACCTGGAGATCTCCTGCTGTTACAAGTGATCTCCAGATGACAAAGATCAGTTCCCCTGGAGAAAATGCCTGCTTTGGAGGGTGGACCCTATGGCATTATCCCCTGCTGAGTCCTTCTTCCCCCCTCCAGTGCTGCCCTCCATGGGATCCACCCCCCCCCAAATCTCCAGGTATTTCCCTAATCAGAACTGCCAACTGTACTTTCTCCTCAGTGTCTGTTGCTAGGCAACCAGATGCTGTCAGTAAAAGGCCCTTTCCACACGTATTTTGGCCTTTGGGAGAAAACTCACTGGGGTCTGTCCTGATAGGGTTGCCAACTCCAGGTGGGAAATTCCTGGAGACTTGAGAGATGGAACCTGGAGAGGGTGAGGTTTGAGGAGGGGTGAGACCTCAGACAGGTGCAATGTCATGGACTCCACCCTCCAAGCCAGCCATATCACATTGGGAACCATTGTTGCCAATCTCCAGGTGGGGGCTGAAGATCACTCAGAATTACACCTGCTCTCTAAGAGGGAGGGGGAGGACATGGCAAGCTGAAGCCAGGGGCCAGATAACAGTAGGTTGATGGTTGGCTGGGAGGGAGATAGGGTTGCCAACTCCAGGTGGGAAATTCCTGGAGATTTGAGTGATGGAGCCTGGAGAGGATGAGGTTTGAGGAGGGGTGGGACCTCAGACAGGTGTCATGCGATGGACTCCACCTTTCAAGCCAGCCATTCCCTCATGGGGAACCATTGTTGCCAGTATCCAGGGGAGGGATGGAGATTACGCAGAATTATATCTGCTCTTCAGATGGCAGAGATCAGTTTCCCAAGAGAAAATGGTGGCCTCTCTGTCATTATACCCTGCTGAGGTCATCACAGCAATTTGACATTGAGTGCCCAAGGCCGGGGCACTCTCCCAGAGCCTCTTCCTAGAGCTCGTTGTATTTATTTTTACAATGGGCTTTATTCCTAGTAAAATAATATTGCAAAACCAAATAGAGTGAGAGGAATTTTTTCGGCCCCCAGTCTAAATGGGGTGAATCATTTTTCATTTTTGTACAGTTTCCCTAAAAAAATCACCCAGAGGAGGAAGCATTTTTCAGAGCTAATAAAAGCTTTGGCTTATAGTGTTTCATCTGTTGGCTCAGTCTATGTTATCCCCATCTTCAGTCAATGTTATCCCCATCCAGCATCTTCATAGAGCTAAAGAGAGTGTGATACTGAACCACAGCAGAAACAGTAGAGGTATAACAAAATGAAACACTTGAAAAGAAAGGTGAGACCCAAACTGGCACCAAACATGATTTATTTCCAAGGACTGAAGGATTATAAGGAAAGTCCAGTATGTTTTTATATGAATTTACTTCAGGGACAATACATTTTGATACCATTTCTTTCACAGAAAAGAAAAATGACCTCTTCTTGAGATTCCTGAGAGAGATAGCCTTTCAGTAGGCAAAATAATCTTGAAATCAATGTGATATAGATTAACAACAATTTACATACCAAATAAGATTGAGAGGGGAAAAAATCCTTCCAGGAAAAGAATCCAGACTTAACTGGATGAATAAACACCCTCATCTAAAGCACATTTATTTGCAAAAAAGAAAAAGAAAAAGAAAAAAGCCCCACTGAGTTCAGTGGAAGTAACATCCAAGATAGATGATCAGGAGAGCAAGACTATTTCGCGGTTGGGAGGAACATAGCATGTATAATGAATGGAAAATGAATTTGATTACTGAGGGTTCTTTTTAAAATAAGGTTATATAGTCTATCATTAAATGTAATTTTTATATCTCTGAAATAAATTTGAACACAGTCATAATGATAAGAAATGTAGGAATAAATCTACCAAGATGTTCCTGTTTTAACTCATATAATTCATAATATACAATCATACCCTTTGGTTATAAGAGTTCATACTAGTCCTGAATTGAATCATTTTCTTCAAGTTTTATTTTTACTTGTGTTATTGTTCAAAAGTGGCATTCATGGCCTTAGCAGCCATCGATACATTTGTCCTAGCTCTTTCTGCCACATGAGGCACAATGTAGCATTGGTCAGGGCTGGAAATGTCCCAGTCAAAGGGGGAGGGGTGGCAGTGTAGCTACTTAGACATACTACGCATTTCACAAGCAGGCATTTGCTGTCTGATGAGGAGAGCTGTTGCCTTGCCTTGTGCAGTTTCAAAACTTTTAGAGTGATATCTAGGGTTGTGGAGTGTTGTGTGACTGAAGGGCATGTTTGGGGGCAATTTGGGATTTGTGTATGTATACTGAAGTTGGAGTGAAAGGGATGTAGTGTGTGTGCTTGGGGGTAATACAGGCCTTTTAGGAACATTTATTGATCGATTGATTGATTTAATTTGTATCCTGCCCTCCCTGCTAAGGCAGGCTCAGGGCGGCTTACACACAATATGTTAAAACAACTAAAACACAAAATTAAATAAAAACACAACAGTATAGTAGTAAAACATATCATAAAGTGCTAGTACATTCCTAGTACACATTTCTTCTCCCCTTATCCGCTCTCCCCAATTTAATTTTCTTCATCATACAATTCCATATTGATTTAGCCTTTTCTGGCACGGGCCTGGAAAAGGAGGTGAGGGGGGGTGCCTCGGCAGGTGACCGGAGGGCTCCACAGGGAACTTATCTCCCTGCTGCTTGCTCCTTGGCCTGACTGATGGCTGCTGGGAGCAGGGAGTGGGGCTTATGTCCCCGTCTCCTGGTTCCTTGCTAGCGGAGTGGCGTTCCGGCGCTCTCCGGCAGGAACTGAGGCCTGGTTAAAACTATTTTTACCATAGAGTTTTTGTCCAAATACTAGTTTCTCCTTCATTGCCAATGATATGATGATGTCACTTTCAGATTGGACCAGAAATGATGTCACTGCATTACCAGCAAATGAATGCATTGAAATAATAGAAGAAGAGATTGGATTTATACCCTGCCCTTCACTTGGAGTCTCAGAGTGGCTTACAAACTCCTCTTCCTTCTCCTCCCCACAACAGACACCCTGTGAGGTAGGTGGGGCTGAGAGAGCTCTGACACAAACTGTTCTTTTTCAAGGACAGCTGTGCCAGAGCTTGTGACTGACCCAAGGTCACATCAGCAGGTGCAAGTGGAGGAGTGGGGAATCAAACCCGGTTCTCCAAGATTAGAGTCCGCACACTTAACCACTACACCAAACTGGCTTAAGCAGTGTTTGCACTGCAAGGATTTAATATTGTAAATTCAGCAATAAGCAGTGTTGGCATTGTGTGAAGTTTGGATATTGTAATAATTTTACATTTACATTGCAAGCTAGGTTATAAGCTCTTGGTGGCAATGAAAAGAGTTGCAATTCGAGTTAAGCAATAGACACACTTGGCATTGGGTAGACCTGAGGCAAACTAGAAACAGTCAGAATAGGTGGGCTGCAAGGAGTTTTCAAGAAGTTTGCATTGTAGACTGGGCAGTAAGCAGAAGTGGTGGTGTTACAAGCCTTTTGCAAGCCTTTTATTATTTATTTATTATTTCATTATATTTATACCCCGCCCTCCCCACGAGCAGGCTCAGGGCGGCTTACAACAAGGCACAAAGTGCATACAATATAAAATCCAAGGATTTTCTATTGCACAGCCAGGCAATAAGCAGAACTGGTATGGTTGCAAGGATTTTGCATTGTGAACTGGGCAGTAAGCAGAAATGGTAATGTTGCAAGGGTGTGGGTTTTTTTGCAAGGAGTTTACATTGCAAGCAGACCAGTAATAAGAAGTGATGGTTTTTAATGTTTTTGGTAAATATTTATTTTATTTATTTATTATTTATTTATTTATTTATTTGTTCCACTTTTACCCCGCCCTCTCCGCAAGCGGGCTCAGGGCGGCTTCCAAAACTGACAAGCAGTATTCATACACAATAAATTATTTATTTATTTATTTGTTCCATTTATACCCCGCCGGTCACACCGGAGAAGGCTCAAGGTGGCTTACATAAAAGATAAAACACATAGATAATAGTTATAAAACCATAAAACCTTCTAAAGTCATACAATTTTACAATATTATAAAGTGCTAGCAAGATCTATAGTTAGTATTGCTTAAGGCTGATGGTGACATTCTATTAATATATCCTATGGTCTGTCTTGTTTGTCAGCTGGTTGATTTTTTCCATACAAACACAGTGGACACAGATTATAGATGGTGAGAGCAGGGAGCTATATCTTCAGGGCTCTATTTCTTCTAGTTGTTGTTGGCGGTGGGTCCTTAATTGAAGGCCTGGTGGAAGAGCTCCTTCTTGCAGACCATGTGAAACTGGAAAAGGTCCCAGAGGGCCCTGAGCTCATTCTACCAGTACGGAGTCACCACCAAAAAGGCCCTGGTCCTGGTTATGTCCAGTCTGGCATCTTTGGGATCCAGGGGGTGGGGACAGTTGATTTTTGGACCCTGAATGCAGTGCTTTCTGGGGAAGATACGGGGAAAGGCGGTCCCTCGGGTATGTCGGTACCTGACCATAAAGGGCTTTAAAGGTAAGAACCAGCACCTTGAAGTGGATTCAGCATGCTATCGGCAGCCAGTGCAACACCTTCAGCACAGGTTGGATGTGCTCCTGCAAAGGGAGGCCCATCAGGAGCCTGGCTGCAGCATTCTGCACCAGCTGCAAGTTCCAGATTTGGGTCAAGGGCAGCCCCATGTAGAGAGCATTACAGTAGTCTAATCTCGATGTGACCATCACATGGATTGCTGTTGCCAAGTCATTGCGGTCAAGGAAGGGAACCAACTGCCTAATCAGGCGAAGGTGGTAGAAGGCTGACTTGGCAGTGGCTGCTACCTGGGCCTCCATAGTTAAGGAGGCATCCAAGAGGACTCCCAAACTCCTAACATCCAATACTGGCAACAACAACACTCCATGGAAGGTCAGGAGTGGGATCCCTCCCCTCAGACCACCCCAGCTTAAGTCACAGGACCTCTATTTTTGTCAGATTCAGTTTCAGTCAGCTCAGTTTAAGCCGTCCAGCCATGGCTAGTAACACCCGGTCTAGTTCTTCTGGTCTGCAGTCAGACTGGCCACCCAACAACAGATAGAACTGGGTGTCATCCACATACTGGTAACATCCCAGCCCATGCCTCCAGGCAATCTGGGCAAGGGGGCACATATAGATGTTAAATAGCATCAGGGAAAGCATCGCCCCTTGGGGCACTCCACAATCCAGTGGGTGCCTTCAGGACAGTTGTTTCCCTAGTGCCACCATCTGTCCCTGACCTTGGAGAAAGGAGGCAAGCCATTGCAAGGCAGACCCCTGAACTGCCATGCTGGTGAGGCAGTAGATCAGTAACTGATGGTTGACCATGCTGAACACTGCTGACAGATCCAACAGCAACAGTACTGCTGATCCACCCTGATCCAGATGCCTTCAGAGATCATCCGTGAGGGTGACCAGTGCCATCTCCATCCTGTGGCCTGGGCGAAAGCCCAACTGGAAGGGAGCTAAAATGGAAGCGTCATCCAGAAAGCTCTGTAGCTGAATTGCCACAGCCCTATCTATTATTTTGCCCCAATATGGCAAATTGGAAACCAGCCGGCAATTCGCCAATTCGGCTGGATACAATGGTGGCTTTTTCAAGAGAGGACAGATCACTGCTTCTTTAGGTGCCCCAGGGAACAGTCCTTCCTTGATGGACTTATTAATAATCTCCCTTAGGGTACCTCGAAACCCATCATGGCTAGCTTTAATTAGCCATCACGGGCACGGATCAAGAGAGCAGGTGGTAGGGCGTACAGTTAGGAGCAACTTGTCAACTTCCTCTAGGCTGAGTGGACTGAAATGATTCATAACCTGACTTGAAGACATGCATGGAGCCTCGAATTCACTCACTGTCTCAAGTGTGGCAGGGAGGTCACGGCAGAGCGACAAGACTTTATCTGTAAAATAGCTCACAAAAGTGTCACAGTCAATGTCCAGTTCCCTGGCATTTGGTCTTCCTGGTGGCAGAACTGTCATGGATTGAATTGTTCTAAATAATTGGGCTGGGTGTGAGTTCACAGACACAATTGTAGCTGCATAATACACTTTCTTCGCAGTTTTGTCTGTCATCTCATTGGATCTTATAAATGTCCTACAAGATGTTCTTCTGGCTTCGTCGTGGGCATGCCACTACCATCTTCCTAGCCATCTTAGCTCTTGTTTCATAAGCTGCAACTCCTGGGTAAACCAGGGGGCAAGCCTAGAGTGAGGGCACAGAGGGTGTCGGGGAGTGATTTTGTCAATGGCTGCAGAGAGTCGGCTATGCCAATCCACTACAAGCTCATCCAACAAGCCGCCAGGTGGCATCAGATCCTGCAGGGCCACCTGAAGCCAGATAGGGTCCATTTGGCTCTATGGGCAAGCTAAAATGCACTTTCCGCCAAAACACAGTTGGGGTGAAACATTCAGACAGGCCTTCAAAGCAAGGTGGTCTGACCACAGTACTGCTGATGCAGTAATCTGGTCCATTGCAACCCCCATTGTGAAGATCAAATCAAGGATATGCCTGTCCTGGTGGGTGGGAGTCGTTGCATATTGGGAAGGTCCCAGCGCCACCATGGACGACACTAGGTCCATTGCCTGAGTGGAGGTCGCATCATCAGCATGGACATTGAAATCACCCAGGACTATCAGGTGTTCCAGTGCCCAGCCTGATATGTCCTTCATCAGGGACAGCAAGCTATTGGCCAGTGGATTGGGCAGTTGGTACACAAGCAAAATCACCAAACTCTCCCCGGTCTCCCACACTAGGCCAACACACTCAATGCCTGTGATTTTCAGTGGCGGCAGCACCCTGAAGGAGTAAGCCTCCTGAATGAATAGAGCCACTCCTCCTCACCACTCCTTAGTTCACAATTGGTGAAGTACCGAGAACCCAGGAGGGGCAAGCTGGGAGAGAGCTACAGTCTCCCTATCCTACACCCAGGTCTTGGTCATGCATGCATGCCAGGTCTATATTCTGCTTGAGAAGAAAGTCCCAAAGGACTTATTATTTATAGACCTGGCATTACACAATGCCAATGGTGGAGGGGGGGGTATTCATCCTAGTCCCACTGCCTACAACCCCCAGAGCTGGAGAGAGTGTGTACCCAGCTGAAGGGCTTGCGCCAAAGTGGGCGCTCATTACGGGAGTACTCAGATGAGTTCAAAACGCATGCTGCAAAGCTCCAGGGGTGGCCTGAAGAGGTCTTCATCGAGTTCTACTGGGCTGGGCTGAACCACTCAATTCTAAATCAGGCCCTGGCCCAGGGGAACCCGCTAACCCTGAACGGGTGGATACAGGTGGCCTGGGATGCGGAGAACCACTTCAACCTTTTTCAGATGTACGAGCCCCACTCCCCAGCACCAGCTGTTATCTGCTCCACTGTTCCATGCACAATACTGCTCTGGTGGCATTTGCACTGTTCAGGGTTTGTGCCCAGATCGCAGTCGTTTCATTAACTGTTCGTGGTACTGTTCACTGGTGTCAGGCTCCCTGTGAATTTTGCATTTTACAGCTTGCCTGCCATTGAGAAAGGAGGTTTCCCTCTCTCTTTGATGTGCCCGGGGCTTGTCAGCTTAGAGGTGCCTAATGTCCTGGCTTCTCAAATGTCTGTGATCCTGTTTTCTTTGCTATGTAGAGACTACGTGCCTATGGGGGGGGGGGGGGCTGACTGTTCATTCTGGCAGGCTAATACTGTGAGGTGATTGGGTCCTGAGCTTTAGTGCCTTACTTGAATTCACTATATTTGTGACCTTTGCGCATTCAACTTCAGTCCTAACAAAAGATGTGTCCAGGATGGTATCTATCAACTGTCTCAATAAAGTTGGCTTTCTTCAAACTGACTGGTGTTGAGAACTGATTTAACCAAGATCCTGATACCCAATAGCACTGGAATCTCTTGCCCAGTCATTGTTATGCCTAGTGGTCTTCACGATCCTCAGACTGACTAGTGGAGCTGATGACAATACACCCAATATATATGATGTATGATACCAGTAGTGGTTTACAACTCCCAGCACTGCTGAGTCTTCAACTTATTCTAACCCATCCTATCACATAAATCAAACTCACAATTGATTGCCAATAATTCTATGTCACCTGGACAGTAATTTAAGTAAAGGCCAGGGATAGCTTCACCCAATCACTTTATGTGATATACTCTATTTCACTTTTTTTGCAATTAATCAATCAATAAGCAATCAGCAATTCCAATAGTCACAATAATCATACATAATTAATTTGGCCAGATGGCTTCTATAGCCGAATAAATCAATTATATTAGATAAATCAATCAAGCAATTTAATCAAATATTTTAATTTAATTGATTCAGCTATTAAATTATATAACCAATTAGCCCCTAATTAATTAACTACTTTAAATAAATCACCAAATCACCATCTTCCAAGTTAATTAGGGCTACTACTTCAAGTTCCTCTGAAGACAACAGCAGACAGCTGCCTTAATATTCTGGGTTGTAGAGTTCTGCTTGCCAACCAGCAGTGGTCCTGAGCCTTCTCTGATCCAACATGGCTGCAGCGGGGGGGAGGGTCTCACCATCCCTCTTCATTGTTCAGCCAAGGCATTCTGTCTCTCGAAACTCCAACCAGCTCCATATTGTACTGTAAGGTGGCCAGGAAACAGAAGTAGTGGTATTATTCTGGCAGTCTTGGGCCCAGGACTATTCTTGGGATTCCAGTTCTGTTGAGTTATTGTATTGGTTGGTTAGAGATTGGTAAAGGGCTGAATCAAGTATACAGAGATTCCATTGTTCTAAAAAAACTATTTTATTCCTGTATAAGACAGAAAGTGCTTCATCAATTATATCAATTATTAAGACAGAATATATAACATTTCAGTATTCAGCATTTCATAATTTCATAAAACCCCAATCCCACTCCCAACCTTTGATGGGGCGCCATTGGTGCCAGCACCGGAGGTTAGGAGCTTGGGAATGCTCCTGGATGCCTCTTTAACGATGGAGGCCTAGGTAGCAGCCATTGCAAAGTCTGCCTTTTACCATCTGTGGCTGATTAAGCAGTTGGTTCCCTTCCTTGAATGCAATGACCTGGCAACAGTGATCCATGCAATGGTCACCTCAAGATTGGATTATTATAATGCTTTCTACATGGGGCTGCCCCTGTCCCAAATCTGGAAGATGCAGCTGGTGCAGAATGCAGTGGTGAGGCTGTTGTTGTGTCTTCCCATGTGGGAGCACAGCCAGCCTGTTCTAAAAGCACTGCACTGGCTGCCTATAGCATACCAGATTCGGTTCAAGGTGCTGGTTCTTATATTTTAAGCCCTATATGGGCAGGGACCTACTTACCTAAGAGACCACCTTTCCCCACATATTCCCCAGAGAGCACTAAGATCGGGGTCCCAACATCGCTTGGCCCTCCTAGGCCCTAAAGAAGCAAACTGGCTATGACCATGTACAACATGTAACTGTAACCCTTGTTTAGTAGCATGTCATGCACTACAATCCTTCACCCAACCCTTGTGGAGACCATAAGTGCCAGAGGGAAAAAATGGTAACTCTAGAAAAAATATAAACTACTAGGAATAAGGCCCATTGTGGAAACAAATACAAGAGCTCTAGAAAGAAGCTCTGTGAGAGTGTCCTGGCCTTGGGCACTCAGTGTCAATTTGCTGTAGCAGCCTCAGAAGGGTATAATGACACAGAGTCCACCGTTTTCTCCAGAGGAGCTGATCTCTGCTACCTGAAGAGCAGTTGTAATTTTGAGTTAAGTCCATCTCTCACCTGGAGATTGGCACCAATGGTTTCCAGGAGGAAATTGCTGGTTTTGAGAGTGGAGTCTGGCATTGTACCTTTCTGAGGTCCCACCCCTCCTCAAACCCCACCCTTTCCCTCAAATCCCCAGGAATTTCCCAACCTGGAGTTGGCAACCCCATCTCCTTCTGAGCTAACCATCAACCTACCGTTGTCTGCCCCTCTTACTTCAGCTGACTTCTACCCTCCCTCCTGGAGAGCAGTTGTAATTCTGAGTGAACTCCAGCCATCATCTGGAGATTGGCAACCATGGTTCCCCAGGAAGAAACGTTTATGGCATTGTACCTGTCTGAGGTTCCCCTCCTCCACAAACCCCACCCTTTCCAGGCTCCACCCCTCAGATCTCCAGGAATTTCCCAACCTGGAGTTGGCAACCCTATCTCCCTCCCAGCCAACCATCAACCTACTGTTATCTGCTCCTCTGACTTCAGCTTTTCATCTCCTCCCCCCTCCCTCCTGGGGTTGGCAACCCTATCAGTACTGACCCCAATGAGTTTTCTCCCAAAGGCCAAAATAGGTGTGGAAAGGCCCTTTTACTGACAGAACCAACTTTGGTTGCCTAGGAACAGGCATTGAGGGGAAAGTAGGGTTGCCAGATCTGAGTAGGGAACTACCTGGATATTTGGGGGGTGGATCTTGTGGAGGGCAGCACTGAGGGGGACTCAGCATGGGATAATGACATAGGGTCTACCCTCCAAATCAGCCATTTTCTCCAGGGGAACTGATCTCTGTCATCTGGAGATCAATTGTAACAGCAGGAGATCTCCAGGTCCCACCTGGAGATTGGCAATCCTAGGGGAAAGTCAGCTGCACAGCAGGGGGTTGAAGAGAATGGTTTGATGGCTGCTGGCCCACCTCATTAGCCAGCCAGCCATGGTGAAGCCAAGCAGGAGAGAGCCGTTTTCAGTTTGTTCTGACAGGAATGTGGCCAAGCTGGCAGTGGGCGGTGGAGGAGGTTATGCTTAAAGTCTGACTGGTCTAAAATCACCGAGGCAGTGTCCACACCAAGAACCTGGGTCTGGCAGATCCTGCTCTGAAGCACTAACTACTCCCACAGAGGAGCCAAGCAGGTGAAGTGCCTTCGTCAGGAGAGAGAGCCATTCACCAGTAATTCTGACAGGGAACAGTGGCTGAAGTAGGAGTGGGTGGGGAAGAGAAGCAGACCCAGCACCCATTAAGAATATAAGAGAAGCCAATGTTGGATCAGGCCAATGGCCCATCCAGTCCAACACTCTGTCACATAGTGGCCAAAATACCAAGTGCCATCAGGAGGTCCAGCAGAGGGGCCAGGACACTAGAAGTCCTCACACTATTGACCCCCCCCTGCACCAAAAATACAGAGCATCACTTGCCCCAGCTCAAGAGTTCCTATCTATACCTTGTGGCTAATAGCCACTGATGGACTTCTGCTCCATATGCTTATCTAGTTCCCTCTTGAAACCGTCCATGCTTGTAGCCGCCACCACCTCAATCATGACACCCCTCAGCCATCATTTCTCCAAGCTAAAGAGCCCCAAGCACTTTAACCTTTCTTCATACGGAAAGTGTTCCAACCCTTTTATCATTCGTGTTGCCCTTTTCTGCACTTTTTCCAAAGCTATAATATCCTTTTTAAGGTGTGGTGACCAGACCTGTACACAGTATTCCAAATGAGGTTGCACCATTGATTTATGTAGGGGCATTATGATATTGGCTGATCTGTTTTCAATACCCTTCCTAATAATCCCCAGCATTGCATTGGCCTTTTTTATTGCAGTCACACACTGTCTTGACATTTTCAGTGAGTTATCTACTATGACTCCAAGATCTCTCTTGAAATTTCCCATTTATACTCACTCTCTGTTTCCTTTTAATTAGCCAGTTTTTGATCCACAAGAGGACTTGCCTTTTATCCCGTGACTATTGAGCTTACTTAGGAGCCTTTGATGAGGAACTTTATCAAAACCTTTCTGGAAGTCAAGGTATACAACATCTATTGGTCCCCCTTGTCCACATGTTTGTTCACTCCCTCAAAAAACACTAACAGGTTAGTGAGACAAGATCTTCCCTTACAGAACCCATGCTGAGTCTGCCTCAATAGTTTTTGTTCATCGTTTCCAGTTTAAGCGCTTCGCCGCTTGGATGTGTCCTGTCTCGCTCTGATGGAGACGCACCAAGACCCGGCTGACAGGAGGGGTCCGATTTCGTCCCGGACCTCCCCAGGGTCTCTGTAGGAGACCCCCAGCCTGGGGAGCTGAGGAGAGCCTCTTCCAAGGCGACGGCCAAGGAATTGAGGCTCACCTTTTCCCCGAAAGGTACCGTCGCCTCGGAGCCAGTATGGCACCCAGAGATGACTGCCGGAGCAAGCGATCATGATCAAACTTTTAAAATGCTTCCAAAAGATCTCCAAGGCTACAAACTGTGAGTTAAGCAAAGCTCAGGTGAAAAAAGAGAACTGAACCTTGGTAATAATTGGAAGTGCCTAAGTTTGAAGTGCTGGGGGAGAGGAATTCAAGCCCCCCCCCATTTTGAGTAAACTTTCAAAACGGTTTTAAATCAGAAATAAAAAGACTGAGGGAAAATAAACGCATAAGAAGTTAAGCAAATGCAAAAACTGCTAAAGTATATAGAGTGGCACTAAATCACATAACTTTTGTCTTGTTTTGGAAAACTTACTTCTTGTTGATATTATGACTGGGAGAGGACGGAGGGCACCGGAGAAAAAACTGGTGACCGGAAATAACATACCAACAACTTCCTCCCAGAACCAGAAAGTAACTACAGACTTCTCTTCACTGTTAGCAAATGCACTGCACCCCCTAATGGATCAGATGACTAACCTCAGCACTAAGCTGGACAATGTCCAAAAACAACTGAATCAAATGGATAAAAGAACCTCAGCAGCTAAGAAAACGTTGAAAAAGATGGAAAAACAGACTGAGAGCATTAACAAAAGAGTGGATGAAGCAGAGAAGGAAAGGTCCTCTGATAAAATGCAGCTAATACAGCTCCAGCTGGAAAGATCCATGTATGTTCTACATTTCCATGGGATCCTCGAAGAGAAAAACAAGGATTTAAAAGAACTTTTGGCAGTTGTCTTTGCCCCATTAATGGATTATAAACAAGAAGATTTAATAAAAGAGATGGATGTGGCTTATATAACTTAACCGGACTTTATAAAGAAAAACAAACTCCCAGGGGAAACCTATCTAAAATTCACGAAATGATCTACCAAAGAACTGGTGCTAAAGTCAACAATGGGAAAATCCTTAAAAATCAAGAATGAAGACATAAAATTTTTGAAAGACTTCCCTTTCGAAGTTATAAAACGGAGGAAACTCTACAGGATGCTTACTCTCAGTCTGCAAAAAAAGGGAATACCATACAGATGGTTATTCCCGGAAGTACTGGGCTTCAATTACCAGGACAAAAAATATATAATTGACTCTGTTCCAAAAGCAGAAAAATTTATGGATCAAATGTTCAATACAAAAAAGAAGCAGAAGGAAAAGAACTTAAAACTGGATGGGGAGGAAGAAGAAGAAGAGGAAGAATCCTATTCACAGGATTCAACAAGCCAAAATTCCACGTCATCAGAATCATCTGAATCAGAGAAAGGAGAGGCTGCCCCCAAACTCCAGAAAACGAAGAAACGTAAGAAGAAAAGACCCTAGAACTAAAGGCAGTAATTGTGTTAAGCTATTAAATATGTACTATCATAATTGAACCAAATAATTGAACGTGTAATATTAGGTTAAAAAGCATTATTTTTTCAACTATTCAGATCGTGACATGTATTAGAATTCTCCCTTCCCCCAAATCCAGTAGATGAAATAAATTACAATGGTAGTATTCCTTCCCCTATCAAGTAGATATATGTATGAGATCTCTTTCACCCATCACCCATAGTAATAGTGTTAGCGCGTTAGTATCCCTTCCCCCATCCCATAATTGTAGTGTGTAGAAAATGCAAATAAAAAAAAATCCCCTTCGGAGGGCCAAAAAAATATTAATCGTTTTTGTTCATCAGTGTGCCTACTAATTCGTTAATAACAGTTTCCACCAACTTTCCCGGTATCGATGTCAGACTGACTGGCCTGTAATTTCCTGGATCTCCTCTGGAACCCTTTTTAAAGCTGGGAGTGACATTAGCTACCTTCCAGTCCTCAGGAATGGAGGAAGATTTTAATGAAAGATTACATATTTTTGTAAGGAGATCCAGAAGTTCACATTTGAGTTCTTTCAGAACTCTCAGATGTATGCCATCCGGGCCTAGTGATCTATCAGTTTTTAAGTTGTCTGTCATAGGACCTCCTCTCTCATCACCTCAATCTGACTCAGGTCTTTCAACACCCCTCCCGAAATCATCGGTTCTGGAGTTGGCAAGCACTTCTCATCTTCCACAGTGAAGACAGAGGCAAAATGCATTCAGCTTCTCAGCTATTTCCCTATCAGTCTTCAGTACTTCTTGTCAGCTCTGCCTCTGACAAGGTGGTACTCTGCCTCTTACATGCTGGTACCCAACCACTAACAGCTATAAATTGGATTGTGGTTCTACGAAGACCATCAAAATGGCAACAACGGGTCAAGGTATTCCAGTGCTCTTGGGGCGGGGAAAATACAGTGGTGGGGCCAGGCAGAAAACAAAGGGAAGCGTACAGAGAAAGAGTGAAGCTTGGCCACCTTCCAGCCTGCGCCTCATCCCAAAGGTGATGGTCAGTGGGACTAGGAGGAATAACCCCTCTCTGACACTGGCGTTGTGCAATGCCAGGTCCATAAACAACAAGACCACAATTCTGCGAGACTTCCTTCTGGAGCAAAATGTGGACCTGGCTTGTATGATGGTGACCTGGGTCCAAAAGGGGGAGACCGTAGCACTCTCCCAATTAGCTCCACCTGGGTTCTCCATCCTCCACCAGTCACGGACTAAGGGACCGGGGGGGGGGAGTGGCTCTGTTCATATGGGAGGCTTACTCCTTCAGGGCACTCCCGCCATTGAGGCTCACAGGCATAGAGTGTGCTGGCTTTGTGTGGGATGTGGAGGAGAGTTTGGCTATCTGGTTAGTGTACTGACTGCCCAACGCACCAGCCGATGGCCTGTCATCCCTGGTGGAGGCCGTGTCTGACTGGGCATTGGAGTACCCTCGACTGATAGTCTTGGGTGACTTCAATGTCCATGCCGATGATGTGGCCTCTCCAATGGCATTGGACCTGGTGTCATCCATGGCGGCACTGGGACTCTCTCAATATATAACAGCTCCCACCCACAGAGCCGGTCACACTCTTGATTTGATCTTTGGGGCGGGGGCTACAGTGGACCGGATTACTGCCATGGCAGTTCCATGGTCGGACCACCGTGTCCTGAAGACCTATGTGAATGTGGCACCCCGACCCTGTTTGGGCAGCAAGCATGTTTTGGCTCACCCACGGAGCCAAATGGACCCTCAGCAGCTTCAGATGGCTCTACGGGATCCTATGCCCCCGGTGGCTCGTTAGATGAGCTAGTCAAGGACTGGCACAGCCGATTCTTGACTGCCATCGATGAGATCGCTCCCCAATGCCCTCTGTTCCCTCACTCTAAGTGGGCTCCTTGGTTTACCGAGGAGCTGCGGCTAATGAAATGAGGGCTCAGACAACTAGAGAGATGGTGGCGGCCCTTAAGTGCCCTTAGGGATATTATCAACATCCTTCGCTGAGGGACTGTTCCCAGGGGCACTCAAGGAAACAATGGTCCACCCTCTCCTGAAAAAAACATCTTTGGACCCGGCTGAATTGCCAACTATGGCCAGTTTCCAATTTGCCCTGTTTGGGCAAATTTCTGGAGAGAGTGGAAGTGATTCAGTTGGAGAGCTTTATGGATTACACTTCCATGCTAGACCCGTTCCAGTCCGGGTTTCAGTCAGGCCATGGGACAGAGATGGCACTGGTCACCACCACAGATGACCTCCAGAGGCATCTGGATTGAGGCGGTACAGCGGTACTGGTGTTGTTGGACCTGTCGGCAGCATTTGACATGGTTGACCACCAGTTGCTGAGCCACCGCCTTGCTGACACTGGGATTCAGGGGCTTGCCTTACAATGGCTCATCTCCTTTCTCCAAGGTTGGGAACAGAGTGTGGTGGTTGGGGAGCAGATGTCCCAGAGGTACCCGCTGGTCTGCAGGGTCCCTCAAGGGGCAGTGTTATTCCCGATGTTATTTAACATCTATATGTGCCCCCTTGCCCAAATAGCCCAGAGGCACAGGCTTGGGTGTCATCAATATGCCAATGACACCCAGCTATATCTGTTGCTGGGTGGTCAGTCCGACTCTACCCCAGGACTTGGAGCAAGTGCTTCAGGACGTGGTGGGCTGGCTTAGGCTGAGCCAATTGAAATTGAATCCAACAAAGACGGAGGTCTTGTGCCTGAGTTGGAGCGGTTTGGGGGTAGGGATCCCACTACTGACCTTCGATGGGGCACCATTGGTGCCAGCGCCAAGGGTCAGGAGTCTGGGAGTGCTCCTGGATGCCTCCTTAGCAATGGAGGCCCAGGTAGCAGCTACTGTCAAGGCAGCCTTTTACCATCTACGGCTGATTAGGCAGTTGGTTCCCTTCCTCGAACGCAATGACCAGGCAACAGTGATCCATGCTATGGTCACCTCGAGACTTGACTACTGCACCGCTCTCTACATGGGGCTGCCCTTGTCCCAAATCCGGAAGCTGTAGCTAGTGCAGAATGGGCCTCTCTATTCGAGAGCACATCCGGCCTGTGCTGAGGGAGCTGCACTGGCTGCCAATAGCATACCGGATTTGCTTCAAGGTGCTGGTTTTGACCTTTAAAGCCCTATATGGCCGGGGGTCTGCCTACCTGATGGACCACCTTTCCCCACAGGTTCCGTAGAGAGCACTGAGGTCGGGGACCCAAAATCACCTGACTGTCCTTGGCCCCAAGGATGCCAGACTGGCTATCACCAGATCTAGGGCCTTCTCAGTGGCGGCTCCATACTGGTGGAACGAGCTTCCGGAGGACATCAGGGCCCTGCAGGACCTTCTACAGTTCCGCAGGGCCTGTGAAACCGAGCTCTTCCACCAGGCTTTCGATTAGGAGCTGCCACTGAATGAGCTACTGAACTTCTATTACTGGCATTTGGGGGGGGATACTGGTCTAGTCATACGGGGCCAACTACAATGATCGCCATCTGCACTTTATTGTTTGTATTTAATCTGCACTTTATATTTTATTGTTAGAATTTTATCTGTTTTTATTGTAAATTATTATTGTACGTTGCCTTGAGCCTGCTTGTCAGGCAAGGAGGGAAAGAAACCAAAATAAATAAATAAATAATAATAAATAAATAATAAATAAGATGCTGCCTTAAATAGAGGCCTCCCCCAGGAAAGGGCAGAGCAGCAGCTATTCAAATTCACCCAGGCACTCAATTTACATTCAAACAATGACTCTTTCTCACCCTATCTCCAGCAGCCAGGAATCTGCAACAACTTTAATCCCTTCCACACACTCCCAAACACAGTCCTCCCACACAATACCCTCAGCTAAATCCCCTCAGCTGAAAGCAAGTAAAAAACCCCACACTCACCCATCTAGCAGCTCTGTCTCCTGCTCACCTGGCCAATGGCACGAGAGTACTCTTGAGTGGCAGCTGATGGGCCAATTGCTGATGGAGCACATTGCACAGTCAATAGGAGAGCTGGAAATGGCCAATACGCTAAGAGAATTATTATATAGAGATTCTTTTATACATGGAAAGACCAAGGGCACTAGGAACCAGTCAACCCTAGTTTACAAGAATGTCACATCAGCTATACTGCAAAGATCTATTAGCACTGATTCTTTAATGGCATTTAGACAGAAACTCAGGACCATGTCAATAAATTCCACCACAGGTATTTCAAGGGCTTGCAAGGATCTTTGCATTTTAAGATGGGCAACAAGCAGATCAGCTGGTGGCATTTCAAGTTGTAAGCATGACTGCTGGCAGGCAAGGGGTTTTGTCTTGCAGTTAAACTGAGTTACTCTGATGATTTGAGTTTTGTAGTAATTAATTAGAGATTTTGGATAGTTAGCTAGTATTCTCTGAATGGAGATGAACTTAGTTAAAGCATATTAGATTTTCAGGCCAAATGGAGCCTGAAGAGTGTGGACAATGGTTGCTGAATCTTGCCATTCTTCTGCAGTATCAAAGGCCCAAGTTAACAAAGAAAAAACAACTTTGAACTGCAGAAGTTTGGAAAGCCCACCCCCATAGATGCTCATTTTAATGCTGTCTGATGAGCAATACTCTAGTGACTGCAGATGATGTCCAGAATAGAAATGCATGAGTACAGCAGGCACAATTCTGTGGGCAAAATCATGGGCCAGGCATACAGTTGCCAGGTCCTCCTAGCGACTAGTGGGGGATGGGGGTAAGGTTGCCAGATCTATGTTGGGAAACTCCTGGAGATTTAGGGAAGGAACTTGGAGAGGAAAGGGACCTCAGTGGGTGCAATGCCATAGAGTCCATCCTCTAAAGCATCCATTTTTCTCTGGGGGAACTGGAATGAGCTGTAGCTCTGGGAGATCCCCAGGTCCTACCTGGAGGCTGGCTTCCCTAATTGGGCATGTCAGCCCACAAAGGTAGCAAAGTATTAAACTAATGCCTTCTTGTCTTCTGAATCCAGGGTGGAGGTTCTGGAGCATGAAAAATCTATACTGTTGGTATCTAAGGTTGCTACTGAACTCAAATCCAGCTGTGACTTTTGCTGAGACTGCAGTGATACAGCACTGAGTGATTGTTGTGGATTTCAATAGGAACATTTAAGTGCAAGTAGCTGTGAACACTGGAACATATTGAGAAAAAACTTATGTTAAGGGGGACAGTTTTTCTAAAAGTTGCCCAAATGGATTTCTACAACAGAAGACCCCTTGCACAAGAGGACCTCAATTCTGTGTGATCCTGCATGATATTATGGAGGGAGGAGAAGCATGAATTGCTGAATTTTTGGGGGGTCTTATTTTGTGTGGTTGTTGCAATGTTTTTTGGAAAATCTGTGGATCCAGATGAAGGAGCTCAGGGACTGGTTTGTCAACTGGAATATTAACTTTGCTAACAGGGTTAAGATAAGCAGCTGCTGTGGTGCCATGAGAACCAGATTGCACAGGACTGGGTTCCACAAATAAGAGGGAACAGCCCCCCAATGGTTTACACCCATGATCATGTTATTCAAGAGTACTATTCCTTGAACCAAGACTGAAACTCATCAATTTAAGTCCCCAGAATGGACCGCTGATTGCCAAGAAAGCAAAAAGTCCCCAGTACACAGGTGCATACCTTTACCTCTGACAAGCAAGAAGACTAGCCTCAGGACTGTGAATTAAGTCATGCCTCTGTCTCCAGCTCTGAGGAGTAGGATGCCATCATGGTACCACCCCTGCCCAAGGGAAATGTAGAAAAGTCCAGGAGGAAGGCAGATTTGGACACAGACTTTCTTTTGGTAATAGCAGCTTTCCTTATTAGGCCAGAAGCAGCCTTTTCTGTTTAAGGTCCTCCTGCTTTGAGAATACCTTGAGGCCTCCAAAGGCCCATCCTCACCCTGACCTCCTTTCCTTCTTATTCTCAGGAGTCTGAAGCCTAAGAGGGCTGTCTCTTCAACCTTCCTGGATCCTTGGATAAGAAGCTATGAAACGGCATCAGCTTACTTTCTAGGAAAATGATCTAAAACAAGAAGGACAGGGTGGTAGGGAGGCAATTAATGGTTTAGCATTTAGATTGAGAATGGCTAATATGCATTATGTCTGTGCTCTCATGTTTACAACTTTTTGTTTCAAGTGTAATTACAAGTTCTAGTGATTTGTGGTTCATCTCTCCACTACCTACTGTATTCTATACTGATTTAGAATTGTGTTTTATTTGTTCATGCTTCAGCACTGCCCATTTATCTGTTTATATTGTTTTCTGTACCCATCTGCATCTTTCTGATGGTTTTGTGTTTGTGCCTTTTTTATATGTATTAATGTATCATGTGTCTGATTCAGTTTGTAGTTTTGCTTTTGTAGTCTATTGTGCAGTAATGCCTTCCAATAGACATTTTAATGTGTATCAGTAACACTTTGGAGTTTACATCTTCCTACCGACAGTGGTATTCCCAATGGGATGATAAGAATTCATAAAAACAGAGGCCTCCTGCTTAAGGAAACCAAATTAACAGGAGTACCACACTATGTACCCCAACACACATACAGACATACCACATTCAGACAGGACAATTGCCCCCCCCCCCCAGACAGAAGAAAGAGTTGGACAACCAAAGGTTGAGAAAACGAAGGCTACTTTATTTAACATACATAATAGTAACAGCAAGGGCAAACAGCTCCCTCATGGATCACTGCCTTGATGTGCCGAGGGGGTTTGCATGGTTCAATGAAGCTGTGGGCTATGCCATGGAGGGCCACTCAGGATGGACAGGCCACAGCAGAGAACTCAGACAAAGCATGATCTACTGGAGAAGGAAATGGCAACCCACTCCAGTATTTTTGCCAAGAAAACCCCATGGACTGTAACAAAAGGCTACAAGATATGATGCTGGAAGATGAGCCCCTCAGGTTGGAAGGTGTCCAATATGCTACTGGGGAAGAGCAGAAAGCAAGTACAAGTAACCCCAGAAAGAGTGAAGCAGCTGGCCCAAAGCTGAAAGGACACTCAGTTGTGGATGTGTCTGATGGTGAAAGGAAAGTCCGATGCTGCAAAGAACAATACTGCATAGGAACCTGGAATGTAAGATCAATGAATCAAGGTAAGTTGGATGTGGTCAAAAATGAAATGGCAAGACTGAACATGGGCATCTTGGGAATCAGTGAACTAAAGTGGACAGGAATGGGTGAATTTAACTCTGAAGGCCATTATATCTACTATTGTGGCCAAGAATCCTGTAGAAAAAAATGGTGTGACCTTTATAGTCAACAAGAGAGTGCGAAAGTCAGTACTGGGATACAATCTCAAAAATGACTTCATGATCTCTGTCCAAATCCAAGGCAAACCATTCAACATCACAGTAATCCAAGTCTATTCCCCAACCACTGATGCAGAAGAGGCTGAAGTGGACTAGTTCTATGAACACCTACAAAACCTCCTAGAACTATCACCAAAAGAAGATGTCCTCCTCATCATAGGGGACCGGAATGCTAAAGTAGGAAGTCAAAAGGTAACTGGAATAACAGACAAGTTTGGCCTTGGAGAACAAAATGAAGCAGGGCAAAGGCTAACCGAGTTTTGTCAAGAGAACACGCTGGTTGTTATGTACATGGACCGCCACTAGGGGTCCGCGGCTTAATCAGGAGCTTGGTCCCAAATACAATAGGGACCTAGGATCCTAGTCCACCTCGAGTCCACCAATAGCACTCTTGGCGGGATATTCAAACCCTCCAATGGGGACAGAGGTGTGCCAGGTGGAGTGTATATAGTTGGCCTTGCAGGGCCATTTTGTATGTCTTGTTTGAAAGTACAATAAATGCATCAGAACGCATGTTGTAGTCCAAGTTCTCCATGCATCAAACTCAGTACTTTTCAGTGGCGACGAAGGTGGGATCCCAATGAGCAGGCCAGGCTCACCTTCCAGCACAGCACCGAGCATTGTTCCAGAAATGCCACCACACCCTGCACCACTCCCGAGCAGCACTGCACTGCACCCAGCACCACTGAACACCATTCCCCTGCTCCAAACTAGAGCCATGGCCTCCGCTCAGGGACAACCTGAGGATTCTGACCCCACTCATCCCGAGCTCTGGGATTCGTGGATGGACCAACTAACCTGCCATCTCGCCTTCCATGAGATCACTGATGCAGGCAAGAGAAGGGCTCTCCTCCTCAGTTCTTGTGGCGTGCACACCATCCGGCTTGCAAAGAGTCTCCTGGCCTCAAAGGCAGTCCTCGAGTGTATGTACAAGGAGATCTTAGATGCTGAGCACATCTGCCCGTTCCTTGTGGACCCACAAAAAGAAAGTCATCCAAATACTGTGCAACATCCTGAAGGCCCTGTCAAGCCCGCCCTGGGCTCCGGGCATAGCACCTCCCGTGGCCGTGGCATCCCAAGGTGGGGGAGGTCGGACGGCTCTGGAAGTTGAGGCCTGTTAAAGAAGAGGGAGAGTGTTGGGGCCTCAGATGGGTAGGGGCAGGGGTAATTTCCTGCAGGAGCGCACAGGAGCGGAGCTTCGGCAGTGAAGAGCCCAGGGGGCGGGCACATGAAACAAGCCCCACCCCCTCCTCCCAGACGCCCCCATCCAGAGCAAGAAGCAGCCAATTAAATTGCAGAGCCCCCCCCCCCGCCCCAAAACTCTCCAGTGGTACCTTTAAGACCAAGTTTTATTCAGGTACAAGCTCTCCCTCCTCTGCGAGGACAGATCTGCACATTCCTCCCCCCCCCAATAGCTAGCAATTCAAAACGCAGACTTGACATCACACTTCACTAACTCCGCCCTATAACCACAGTGTCGTACAACATGAACCATCTGGTCAAATGAGGGGTACCTCACTGTGCACAGATAATCAGGAATGGCATCATTAACGGACTCACCTTGAGGGTATGAAAGGTGATGAATTAAATGAAATTCATCAGCGGCCTTCTTAGGCACTATCCCAAGGGGTGAAATTCTCAAATTAGAAAGCAGTGGTGAACAAAATGGGCCCAAAACGCGGCCCTTATTCAATTCCTTTGTAATCTCTTTTCACACCACTGCCTCCATGCCATTAACTGACTGCAAATTAGAAGCCATAAATGGGGCCCTAACTCCGTGAAAGGAATGTGAAATCCAACTTTGAAACCCTCTAACAAATAAACTACATCAACCTTCCTAGGGTACAGCTGCAGCCAAGCCTCAAGTGCCTTCAGCCTTGCTGGCCTGGGACACTTTTCCAGCCAAAGAGAATGAACTGCCTCCTCCCCTCTGATGCTGACTCCTACGGGGCTTCCCTCTAGGACACATAGTGAATGAGTGGGATCACCCACACAAAGGGCACTCATGTTTGTAGAGGCATGTTTTCCTACTAAACCCCCCCTGGGAGCCAAATTCCCAACAGAGCAAGCGGGGTTGAACCACCTGCCCTGTGGAACCATGGGAAACAGAAGCCACTTGTGAGCGATGCACCATGTGCCCACTATGCGAACAGTCACTAAAATTGGGCCTGGTCGGAGACATGACTTGAAGCCAAAGATGAGGATGTATTTGATCCCACGGAAGTGCAGGATTCATGGCTGCTCTCATTCTGAACTCCTCATCATATTGCAGCCATGCTGGGCCAGGGAAGCCTGTATAGAGATGATCTCCAAATACTGGAACAGCACTGCAGCCCTCCATGGCTGCAATCGTGAGATCACTCCAGCATAGATAACATAATGAGGCAACCAATTAACCCATGTCCTGTCTACCTTCCTCCTTTTCAGAATCTCTTTATCTTTGTCATCTAACTCCTCTTTATCTTTCTTTTTGAAATCCCAATAAATAAGGCTGAAAAGGTCAATGTAATCCCCTTTACAAATCTTCTCTCAGGTTGCTGGTAAAAGGTGGTCCCCCAATGGCAAAGCAATGTCCCCGAAAGGCATTGCCTTGACTGATGCAGCAGCATAAGGGGGTTGCCCATGGGGGTTGATAATCCCAGCTACCCCAGGTATTTGCTAATGTACTAGGAATTTGTGGTGGAAATTATCCCCAAGGTGTATGCATGGCTGGGGAGGGGGGACCCCAAGCCCATGGCTGCTCTATGCTGGGCATTGTGCCTGACTGCAAGGCAGGTGTGCCCCCAGAGTCAGCTCCCTGACCCCCAGGTCCCCACAGCCACATCAGACTGTGGTGCAATGTGGGATCCCACTTACCACTGGGACCTGGCTGTTCTGCATCCACAACTTCAACCGCCATTGCATCCTTTTTTTCTGCAACAGCTGCTCCACCTGCCCGTCTCAGTATCACGTCTGCCATCACCAGACCTATTCTCAAGAGAAGACAACAGTTCAATTACATCTTCCCTAAATTTCTGTCTCTCAGCCCTGCTCTCCTTTTGACGGCCAGGCCCAACTGTAGCCTGCTTGGAAGTAGCTATCACCACTCCTTTAGCCTGCTCCAGGGTGGCCAGCCTATATTCTGCTGCTCTGCCCTTTTGTCCTCATCCTCGGATGAAGAAGAAACTGCTCCTACTCTCTGCCTGACGACTTTCAGCATGGGCCCCTTAGGGGCATGCCTTTTACCTTTTGACCGAACCTGGCCTTTCTGAGATGCCATTCTGTTCTATAATAATGACTGCCTATATATCTACCTAAAATGGCCGCCTGAAAGAAAACTTTTAAATGGCCGCTCTGTACCACCTAAAATGGCCGCCTGACTAACTGCTCCAAAATGGCCACCCCTGTACCCACTTAAAATGGCCACCTATGTCTAAAAAGGCCACCCTGTAAATTGGCCCCCACTCCTATGTGGGGGGGGAGACAGATATCTCCACCACCCACTCATATCACCAATAGAAGGAAGGTGGTGGCTCTTCTTCTTTTTAAATTATTACTACGCCACTAAGAATATATAAAAAACCCTCTTAGCCTCCTAGCAAGCCTGTCAATAACAGGGGGGGAAAGTGGAGGAGGAGAGGGTTTTTTTACTAGTTCAGGGAGGGGTGTCAGCTATGCTGCCATATTGTTTATTAGCCTAGAGTTCGCCTGCCTGACCTGTGTACAAGTTGGTGCCACATTCCTTCCCTCTCGCTTCTCCCCTTGTTATCTCTGACCTTGTATTCATGCCTGTGTAGTGTCTCCACTTTAATTAACCGTGAGACTAGTTTC
>NW_015164203.1:190595-221926 GCF_001447785.1 Gekko japonicus
CCCCACAGGTGTGGTGTAGGGACCCTCTTGAACCTTCTGTATTACTATATGCTTTTTCGTTGCTTGCCATTCCTAACAGTAACCGTGTTACTGCAACCATAGTACTGACAAGGGGAAGAATGGGGAGGTGGAGCAGCCTTACCCTGCTGCCACCCCGAAGTCACTGTGAGGCCCAGGCCTGGAAGTCCCCCAACATAGCTAACACCCCCTTGATTGTGCCATGCCTGGACAGCCCCCCTGATGCTGCAGCCGCTTTAATGTGCTGCCACTGTCTCAGACCGACTCCCAACAGCCCGCTCCTGCTGGATGTGCTATCACTGCTGCAGGGATGTTCCTGCTGTCACCACCGTCCAAAACCAACTCCTGCCACTGCTAGGACACTGCCACTGCCCAATTCATGCCACCAGCACGCTCTCGCCACCACTGATGGCTGCCCAGCCAGGGTCGTACAGCTGGGCTGTTTTCACCACTGCCAGAGTCCCGATCCTCACCCACAGGTAGGCCACGAACTAGGCCTGAGGCTGAAACAACACACTCCTCGTGCTCGGAGCTGCTTTCTCATCCAAGCACGTGGCGGCAACTGGCAAGGAGGGGTGCAGCCAGCCATTAAGGAGGCACCGGCTGCGCCCCCTTTTGAAGGCCAGGCTGCAACTGCAGCCCTTTGCCCTTCCTCCTCTCAAGGAGGCAAAGGCAGCCCTCATGAAACAGGCCATTGGCTGCTTCATGTAGGGCCGAATTGTGTTCCTTATGCAGTTCTTTACAAGTATCTTGAAGAGCACATAGGAATACCACAAAGGCAGCTTCTCCATTCACGTGCAAGGAAGGGACAGCAAATGAAGTCATATGTGTATACAAGTGCCCTTTCTGTTAATGAACAGTCGGGAAACCGGGTTTATGAATTAATCCTATAGATGAATTGCGGTTCTTGCATGAGAAAGGAGCTAGTGTATTGCTGCAAGGCCATCATCTGTGGCTCACAGTCTAAGCAGCCCCTGCCCCTTTTTGCATGCTGTGGCTCACTTGATGACTAGGTACCCAGTGTTGTAAAATGTACCACAATGTCCCAAAAATTCTAAATTCGTTTTGTATCTGTACAATGGCCAAGAGGAGTTCAGAGTTTACCCACTGCCAATATGTTTTATAGTCACAAATGTATGATGTGTGAGATTATCATGTTACTGGAGGATCATTCCATATATGGGAGAATTCTGGCTTGGGGGGGGGGGGATAAGCACAGAGATGCTACGGAGGTTTTCAACCCAGGGATAACATGCGGCAAATATAAACTTCAGCAGAAAAGCTATATGTGATGGATCATCTGAACCAGCATATCTTTGAAATAAGCTGTGTCATAATTGGGAGAAAGTTTAAGTATTCTATCTTGGCCATCAGTCAAGCTCACCCAGCTTTTCATTATTCAGACAAAGCATTGTCACTGAAATGAATTCATCAGCAACAGAGATAAATGATCCAACATGGAACAGACAGAACTATCTTCCTGTCCTTATGAGGAAAATTAGTTCTTTGTACCATTATATCAGTGACAAAGATGTCTGGACTTTATAAGCATTTCTTTCCATTTAGTGTGCCTTAAATATTAATGATACTTTGATTTAACCTCTCTGCAGGAGGTTCAAAAAAGTGCTTAAAAGTACCATTGAGGGAAAAGACTGCTAGAAGCAAAAAAAAAAAATCTGTTCAATTTATACATCTGACCAACTCCTGTAAGACAGGAATCATTCTTAATTTTATCCTTAAAGGGGAAATATTGAAGGCACTGCAAGTGCTACATGACTGTTTTCTATTCAAAACATAGGGTCTGTTCCAAAGATGCTCTTTTATTCAATGAGAAGCTTTTGCTTATAAAAGCAATTTCTCATTCTTTCTGTGAGAGACTTGTCTCATTAACATTTTGGCAATTTCTGCAAACACATCTGTCAAGTATACTGCCTAGGCAACATTAAAAATGTTTAAGTCCGATTGATTTTAATAAGATTGTTACCCACCTGATTAACATGTTTCCACTGAATTCAAACGGAATCTTTTGCTAGATTGCAGACTAAGTTATGCTTGCCTGCAAAAAATATCATTTTAATTAAGCATATTCTAAAAAGCAGAGGGGACACTGTGTCATCAGAGGCAGGGTTGTTATCTCTTTCAATTAATGTAAGTTCTGATTGTTATAGCAATTAGCCACAATTTTGGTAGAGAAAGATGATGTGATAATTGTCAAAATATATCTGGAATTGTGTTCACAGATGGGTCTTTAATGTATACATCAATGTATTTTTAGAAATTTTGTTTCTGGAATTAAAAAGTGGGCAACTCCACATACAATGCATTGTGGTAATCTAATATAGATGTGTTACCAAGGTATTACCACAGTGCAAGATTTTGCTTACTCAGGCAATGCCACAGCAGGTCTTCAGCTGATGCTGGTAGAAGGCAGCTCTGGCCACTGCTGTCACCTTTTTTTCCAACAGGATAAACTGGTATGTGACTGTTATGTGCTGAACCAGGACAGCACTGGAGAACTGACTAAGCTTGAGCTACCAGAACAATGGGCAGCCAGCATCCTGGAATGAACCTATTCAGGGGTCGTTTCCTAGAAAAAGAGCTAAGGGAACTCATTAGCATAACTCATTAGCATATGCCACACCCCCTGCCATCACCGGAAGTGTGTCATAAGGCCACACCCCCTGCCATCACCGGAAGTGTGACATAAGGCCACACCCCCTGCCATCACCGGAAGTGTGTCATAAGGCCACACCCACCACTCAGTCTTAGTCTTAAAAGTTAGTCTTAAAGGTGCTATTTGTTAGTCTTAAAGGTGCTATTTGAGCTCTTAGACTATTTTGCAGCAACAGACTAACACAGCAATGAAGAGAGAAAGTTTTGACTTTGCTGCCCAAGAGGAAAGGGGAAGTGTAAATATTTTAATTAATAAATAATATAGCAGCTTTGCACCCACCTTCAGTTAAGATCATGGGAGCAGGCTGCAGGCTCCCTTGGACCTCTCGTTGCATTTGGGAATCCCTCCCTCCCTCCCTTTTCCCAGCTTTGGGGTAATGCAAGCCCTGTCTTAAAACATCCTGATGGTCGCTGAGTTAGCCTGTCTGCAGCAGTAGCAAAGAGGACAGGAGTACCTTATGGGCTACGCTGAGGAGGTTCTGTTTCACTGTATCTGAGGAAGTGTACTTGCACATGAAAGTTTATACTGCAAATAGAACTTTGTTTGTCTTAAAGTTGTCACTGGACTCAAACTTTGTTCAGGACGTACACGAGACTCTGTACAAAATTTAGATATTAACAGAACAATGAAGGATTCCTAGTACATCAGTTTCACTTTGGAAATAAGAACAGGTAAGTCAGTGGCTTAGAGGTTAAGAAGCTGAGCTGCAGACTCACCTCTCCGGGTTCAGCAACTCCAGGGAAGTGCCATCAGCCGCCGCCGCCGGGCTCCTGCTCGACTTTGCCTTGACAGGGCGTGCACGCACGTGCTTGGCTTATGTCGCAAGCCGTGTCTGCCTGCAGACCCCAGTGGGAAATGGGCCCCCCCTCAATTCGGAGAAGAGCTCGGCTAACACCGGAGCTGCCACCCTCCCTCCTGCTGATTGCAAATGGTGGGGGAGAGGGGGCCGGGGGGAGGCTGTCGGTGGCAACAGCTGAGGCGCTGCTGGTTGGCTCTGCGAGCGTCATGCGTCTCGGATTCCCTAGAGGGCCCTGCTGCTCCTCCCACCCGCCTGCTTGCTCTGGCGCAAATCGGAGCCACCACCGCCTCCTCCCCCTCCCGCGCCCATGGCGGGGCTGCGCTTTATTTACGGAAACAGCGGAGCCGGGCCTGCGTGCGTCGTTGCATGGCAGGGGCGGGGCTTTGTCGTGTGCCCTGCCCCCCCGCACCTCACCTGGGGGAACAGCGATCCCCCGCGATTCCCCACGAATCGACCTCTGGACCTATTGATTAAGAGTGGCAATGTAATTAGCCTATCACGGGGAGTGGGTGTGTGGGGTGTGTTGTTGTGCATGCACGTAAGCAGGGCTTTTGCCCTGCTTGAGTTGTCTTAGAATTGAGCTGAAACCCTGAATAAACTATGAGCTGATCACTATACACGTCTCAAACCCAGTATATTGCAGTGACCCTGCTCTCACCTTCGCAGGTTACTTACTTTAGGCATCCTACCCTCCTGCCAGCTTATGTAGGAATTTGGGGGGTTCTTCCTAGTTGGCTATTGGAAGGGCCCCTTTTCCTGCTTCACATTGCTGTGCTCTGAGGTGGTTAATTTACATAGGCCTCAGTATGCCATAATTGGGTTGGGTAGAATAATGCAGAGAGGATGATGATAATGATTGTTATTATTATTATTTGTAGTGTAGTGGTTAAGAGCACGGACTCTAATCTGGGAGAACCTGGTTTGATTTCCCACTCCTCCACATGCAGCTACTGGGGTGAACTTGGGCCAGTGATAAGTTCTTTCAGAGCTGTTCTCTCAAGGGCAGTTCTCGAGAGAGCTCTCTCAGCCCCACCTACCTCACAGGATTTCTGTTGTGAGGAGGGGAAGGGAAAGGGATTGTAAGTCAGTTTGAGACTCCTTCGAGTAGTGAAGGGGGGTATAAATCCAATCTCCTCCTCCTCCTCCTCCTCCTCCTCCTCCTCCTGTACACACTCTGAAGCATCTCTTGTTGGGTGGTGGTTTCCCAAGCCAGCCTTTTTTAAATAAACGTTTTATTATTTTCAACAACAAAGACAAACAATACAGACAAACAAACATAGATGAGAGAAATAATAATAACTTCACATCATGTTTCTTAATCCACTTCATACATATATATCTAATTACCAGTTTCCCACCTTATGACCACCTTAATTTTCATATACCTAAATTTAGCAAGCCAAAAATGTATCTATCTAATTGTATACTCTAGCTCTCATAAATCTTACCGTTTCAAAAGCTAAATTTTTTGCAACTCTATTGGTTAATATAGCATGTTTTCTTCTATTTATATATTGTCTAAGCATTCTATAATAACATTTAATATTTATTCTACAGCTTCATATTCAGAGAGAAGAAAAGATAGGAGAAAAACAGTTATCTAGTCTACATCTTATATCAAATTACCTTTTTTACTTTCAGATGTTAGCATACTCTAAACATATGTAAATTCCCTATACATTTTTCTCTATTCCATAACCTAGCTTAGTTAAGCACAATTTCCCAAATATTCTATAATATCATCTATTATAAAGCAATACTTACACTAATAATCAGTAATTTCTCAATTTTTTTTTGCCTACGGTTTCTTTAGCCAGTCTTAATCAGTTATACAGAAACAAAAAATCCTTATCCATTCTTATTTAAAGGTTAATGTAAAAAAAAATTTCAATAGTACTCACTGTTACTCAATTACAAATAGCTAAGAATTCCCTAGTCCCTCTTAACCAAATACATATAAACAAACATTCTTTTATCCATTCTTAAATGGTAGTCAATGTGTAATCAGTTACATATGTCTAGGGACATAGGCAAAGATTCCCTTATCCTATCTTATTAAAAAAAATAATATAAACCAATAATTTCAATTATAGTCAATATTACTCAGTTACATTTGGCTAAATATTCTCTAGGGTATCTTAGCCAGTTACATACAGATAGAACTTCCCTTATCTAATCTTGTTTGTAGGACTTAATTTTCTTCATCTTCTTGTAACTTCTTATCTTTAGTAAAGTTATGATTCTGGGCCTCCTAAATATAAAGGTAGAAAAGGTTTCTTTTGAGTATCGCCATCTATGTTTGAACTTTGGGGTAGAAGAGAATTCCATAGGTTCTGTTTCCTCTTCTCTCTGGAATATTTTTCCCTTTATTACTTTAGGGATTCCAGATTTTCATAGAGTTTTAATATAGGTGTTTTTCTTGATGTAAATTAATGTAGTTTGTTGTTGTTGTTTTTTAAGCCCCCAGAGGGGATTTTTATTGCATTTTTTATAACACTACAAACTACAACAGAAAATGGGAGGGGGAACTACATTTATAGGATAAAGAAAGATACCCACTACTGACTAAAAACCCAAGAGAGGAGATCATCCCACAAGTTTAACCATCCATTTAGTCTTAATCCTGTTAATCTTACTATCAACTGAGTCAAGTTTAACATGATCTTTTTCAAATCTTAAGTTTAACCGTCATACAGAAACACCCCAAAGCATCTCACTTCAACATTTTTAAAGGCACAATTCAGAGTCCTTCAGCCTCCACTTCTCCTTGCCTAGTCTCTTCCAAAGCTTATAAGGACTTTTAGGGGCTGCCGTCCCTTTCTCTGATAGAGAGTCCTCCCCGGAAGATTCCGAGTCCAGCTCGCCATTGGACTTACTGTCCTCCCCTTTTTCTCCTTCCTTCCCTGGCCCTCCCATCTGGACTCTTAAAAATTACCGTGCTTTCTGGACAGAATCAATCTTTTCTTTTTTTATACTTGATTTTGAAGGTTACGTCTATATCCAATTGCATTTGTCTGTAGAAAAAGAATTAATTCTTTATATTTCTTTCTTTTTTGTCTTATTTCAAATGGAATGTCTTTTAACGTCCTGATGGTATTCTCCCCCACTTTCAAGGGTGCTCCAGATACTGCTTTCAGAATTGTATCTCTCACATGCCTCTTTGAGAATCTTACCACAATTTCCCCAGGCAGTTTGTTTTTCTTTATATATCCTGAATATGACCAATAGGCCACATCCATCTTGTTTAACAAGAGTTCTGCCTTCATATCTGTCACTGGGGCCAATACTTCACTCATTAGTTCCTTAAGATTCTCTCCCTTTGTCTCTGGCAAGCCCTGGAAGCGAAGGATCATATTAGCCTTTTCCATTTGTAATTGTAGCAGTTGCTCTTCCATAGAAACTTGCTTCTTTTCCAGCTTTTGAACTTTCTTTTTCACCTTTTGTGCAGTGGCGTCCACCTCTTTCACCTTTTCAGCCATTTCATTCATCATTTTAAGTGTCTCGGTTATCTGTGTCTGCTGTGTGGTGATGCATTGAGTCATTTTCGACATCTGATACTTGAGGTTACTCATTTGGTCCAGTAGAGGGCGCATGAATTCTGCCAAAGTCTTTGCCAGCTCGTTAGCTCCTTCCGGTTTAGGGCTCTCCGTTAGTTTCGATTTTGAAAGTTTCTCTTTCTCTGTCCTCTTCCCCGCCATCTTTCTCAGTTGTTTACTTTGAAAAATATTTTGAAAGTTTCTGAATATGCGCTTAAATGTCTGAACTCATCTTGGTAAGTATTCTTAACAGTTATGCATGCCTTCTCTTCCGCTCCCCCCCTCGATTCACTCAAAAGTTTATGTGGTTTGGAGGCGTCCCTCCCCCACCCGCTTCACTTTCCATTTTTCAACATGGGGTAGGGAGCTTTCTTTTTCTCTTTAACCGTCATTTCGCTCAGTCAGACTTACTTTCATATCTGATCTTCCGACCCTGCTTTACTTCATTTCATCCGCTCTATCTCCTACGCTTGCCCCGGTCAGCGTCACTAGGTCCCATTCGGGCACTGCGCAGGAAAGACCATTGGGACGGAGAAGCACCTCAATTCACCCACAATGTGTAGGCGAAGAGGCGACTCCTCATAAGTCCCCTGGCTAGGAGCCTTCCGCCAGGCTCCCTGGGGGGGTAACGGGCCAGCACTCCCCCTCCTTCCCACTGTGCACAGACCTCATTCCCAGGAGGTCCAGGAGATGCATCTGTCTAGTGTGCCACCATCAACCAGAAGTCATAAGTTAACGTAGTTTGATTGCAGTATTGTTCTATGTCTTGGCCAGTTGGATCTTTAAATTCCATTTCCCTGTGAATTATATCAGCTTGATTGGAGTGTTGTTCTTCCACTTGAGCTTTTTCTTGCTGGAATGTCTTTATGTTGCTTGTAGTTTGAATTGATGTAATATCATTTTTTTATAATATTGGCTCCAAAGCCATTTGGATTCCGAAGGTGACTGCATCCACAAAATCTGAAGCTCCTCCCATGAAAATTGCAACAAGCTAGTTTCTGTGGGGCTGTCTAAACATGGAGCCGCTGGCTTTTTTCCAATGTTTCTTGTTCCATTTTAATACAATAGCAAGGATCTCAGTTCAGTCTGTCAGCATCCAAAGTCTCTGCAGAATATTTGTCCACTGATCCTCCAAGACTGGCCACAATCATCAGATGGTCGCTCTTGTTGAAATGTTAACCACCAAGAATCCTTCAATACAGTTCCAGTGCTTGGTAGCTTTACACACAACAAACTGTTCTGTTCTCAGCAGTATAGCGTGACATCATAAAAAGTTGCCCGAAGAATAGCACATTCAACTCTAAATATCTCTCTTTCTTTTCTTTTATTCCCGAAAAAAACTTTGTAATCTTTCTACCAAAGCACAGACAAATAGATTCGCTTTGCCCCAAAGGGTATTTAGATCAGGTTTCTGTCAGCAAAACTTCCCGGCCGCTTCATAGCAAAAGGGGGGGGGAGTTTCCCCCTTCCTTTCCCTGTACTTTAAGAATTTTAAAGGGGGCTTGGTAAAAAAAAAAAAACCCATCAGTTTCCTTGATGTTGCTTTTGAAAGTACTTACAATGGAAATCTTCATCGATGTTCTGGATGAGGCTCAAAATATTTCTCTTTTAGGGAGTTCACACCTGGTGCAGTGATGGCTGCCTTCACTGTGCTGCTTTGGTGCTTGCTTCTGGGATGATACAGGGCATCCGCCCACTTGTTGCCTCAAGTGGGGGCCCTGAATCGAGTTCCCTGCACCAGACCTCCCTCCAGGAGGTTCAGTGGAGCTTGGGATCCCCCCAAAACTCCTCTAAAACAACCAAAGAGCCAGTGGTTCCCAGGAGCTATTCCCATTGCCCGACCAGGTTGCTGTGCTGTAGCCCTGCCTCTCTCCCCAAACCAGCCTTTCATGACTTATCAGGCAGGAAACCTGGAGAATGGGCCTCTCCAGAGCTGGTTCTTCACCATTTTGAATCCCAATGTTGTCCAGCATTGCGGGAATGTGGTTGAAGTCTCAGCTCCTGTTAGAATAACTTTGGGTAAGCAGGCTAGGAAAAACTGGCTGGAGCAGAAACATCAACCTGGGCTTCAAGCTGGGGTGGGATTGCCCATTACACAGAATAATTTATGGCAGTTCAGTAGATAGGACAAACTGCACTATGGACAGTGTATTCATCAGCACACAGATCAGTTAAGTAATTAGCCCAACTTTGCATTGTGGTGTCTTCATTTTGGAGGTTGGGTGGCAAGTAAACAGATGAAGAACTTCAGGGGGACAAATCAATAAACATAGTTTATGTCTATGACTACAAGCTTCTTTCAGTTACATGTTCATATTTATGTGTTAAGCACAGTACAAGACACCTGAACCTTCTTTATGTTCAATGAACCTCCAAGGAGAAAGTATTCAACATCAGCAGATATCAATCAACATGCTGCTTGATGACAGCCTTTTCCTGAATCATACATTTCAGCATAAGCTTTTAAGGAGTGCTCTTTTTTGTTCAGCTAATGCTCTGTCTCCATCACAACACTCTGGGAAAAAGAGGACAAAAAGGCAAGCAGTCAGAAGTGAAAGCAATCAGACCAATTTAGTCCACAAATTGCTAGCAAGTACCTATTTGCTATCTAACACCACTTCTGGCTTTTTAAAAGGGAGAAACACTTTTCTAAGACAGTCAGTCAAAACTCTACTCCAGGAATATTTCAAATTGTAAGTAACTCATCTGGGAGCTTCTCTCAAAAGCGATCCCACTGTGAATGACAATCCGGCCCTACCTGCAGCCATCAACGTCTGCTGCAGGAGGGCCGCCTCTGCCTCCTCGTGAGGACAGTAGAGTCTAAGCTGCAATGTGCAGCTGAGTTCTAAGTGGGGGCAGAGCTGGTGCCTTTCTAACAGCCAGCCCCACCCTGCTTCTTCAGTCTTTGCCTCATGCTCAGGCAGAGTAGCAGCTCTGAGCACAAAGGCAGGGTGGCTGTGGCCTTTGTAGGCCTTGGACTCACCACAGAGGTCAGTGGCAGCAGATGTCCAATAGTGGTGGCAGTGACAGTTGGGCTGGTGGCAGCAGTAGTATCCAGCGAGCCATGGTGGGAGTGAGCTGCGATGTTGAGAGGAGTGATCCAGCAGCGGCGGTGGCAGGAGTTGACCATTGGTGGTGGCTGAGCTCACGGATCAGCAGTGGCAGGAGCAGCTTAATGGTGACTGGGCCCCATTGGTGACAGCGGTGGTTCAGTGGCCACTGTTCTCAGCAGCAGGGATTAGCCGGGGGGGCAGTGAACAGGCCGGTCAGGGATCAAGCAGCACGGTGCCTTGCCGTGGGGGTTAACCCCCATTCCATTGGCCAGGGCTGGGTCTGGCAGTATCTAATCAAAAATTGACAACTTTATTCTTTTTCTTCTTCATCTTCTCCTTCTTGAACATATTCTGAACATATTCAGGAAATACACGATACGTTATACATGGACTGACATCATCGAGAAAACAATATTCAAACAGCATAATTGGCTACAAAAGACAGCGGTAATTTGAGTAATAATCCTCTGATTGGCCAGATATAAAGAAACATATATCTACGTCAAACTAAGTGTTTACTTAACCTAACCTAAATGATAATGGGCAAGGATTCTTCATACGAGACTAAAATCTTATCTGACCCAGACATTGCAAGATTTTGCCCTTAAGAACTACAGAATCATGAACTTCGTACCTATTATGTTGTCTGCTAACAATATCAGACCTACAAGGAAAGCCTTCTATATAACAGGCCTTTCTAACATCCTAGTAAAATATTACTTAAAGAATAAATCTATAAAAACCAGAAAAATATGAATAATCAAAAAAGGGGGAAATCTTTATAGTCCCATTCATACTATATAGACGTTACTGCTCTGAAGAAAGAGGGTACAGTAGTGAAATAAGTTTATTGTTATAGGCTGAATATTGATTAATCCTTTTTTTACTCTTAACTACGTATAGCTGTTAAAGATGGCACCAATAAAGGTTGTTTCACTGAATAATAGAGGATTGAACAACATGGTTAAGAGGAAAAGAGTGAACAACAATTTAAGCACATTACATAAGCATTTTACTGCTTCAAGAGACACGTCTGAAAACCCCCAATCATAAACTTTGTAAAACTAATTGGTTTACATATCAAATTCATGCCTGTGGGAATTCAAAATCTTCGGGAGTGGCAACTTTGCTTTCAAGAAATATTCAAATTCACTCCTCAGAAAACTTTAAGTGACCCTAAAGGCAGATATATTTTTGTAAAAGGGCTAAAGGAGGACAAAAAAATTACAGTAGTTTCTATTTACAACCCAAATGTAGATCAAATAAATTTTATAGCTGAAATACTACAAAATTAGAACAATTTAGGGAAGGAGAAATAATCCTAGGGGGAGATCTGAACTACCTGGCAAATCAAGGTATAGATAGATCAACACCAAATAAAAAGATACCAAAAGAAATCAACAAAATTAAAAAAAGATATGAAGTTGGAGAATCTATTTTCAGAATTTAAATTAATTGACATTTGGAGAAAACAACACCCAACTGAAAGACAATACACTTATTATTTGGCACAGTATAACAGACACATAGAATCTCTCCTTATATATAAAAGACATTTCGTGTCCCACTTTCCTCAACACTCCACACGCTCGCACAGCCTTTCGCCCGCTTGGCTGACCGTTTCATGGATTCCCAATCCCCTGGCTACATTGCCTCACTGCATTGGCTCGGCCCCGCCCACAGAGCTGGCAGCCAGCATATCACTCTCATTCTGGATGGAGCCGGCGAAGGGGATGGACGCTTTATTGAGATATATGTCAGCATGATAGAGGTAGCAAGCAGTTACTATAGATCAGTTTGATCTGTTTGTCAGACCTAGGTGTCATGCTATTAATCATGTAATTACAGCCAGCTGTTTTCTAGCAGGTGTTGCTCTTTCAGGGCTTGTTAGAGCTAGTGATTACATCACCTTGTTAGAGATTGGCTGGGGTTTTGCAAAATAGCTATCAGTTTAGTAAGCTGGATGGGGACTCAGTTCTCATAGACTAAGGCACGACATGCTGTTCAATAGCCTGTAAATATCTCTGTATGTATTCACCTTTATAACTATATAAACTCTCTGTGCACCTCCATAACTGGTCAGTCTCCCACTTCTTATTTACAACACCCAATATGCTTCACCGAGGGAGCAGCAACCCCTCCATTAAGGAGACGTAGGCAGACCTAGTGAGCGGCAGCAAGCAGGGGAAGCACTCACTTTCGCTACCCGTCGCAGCCCCTCTCCCTCGGCCACAATGCCGACGCTTTGTCAGGGTGATTGCTCAGTGGGATGTACCACAGAGAAGGCTGCCCAGTGCCTTTCAAGGGCTCCCTCGCCTTCCTTCAGCAGCAGCACCAGGGAGGGCCTGGCCTAGAGGAAATGAGCGGTGTCCCCTGGAAAGCTGGACTCTCTCCTGTGGAAGACACTTCTCTTGGCTCCTGTGTGGGCCTAACTGTGACTAACTGTCCCCTCAGTGGCTCCTGGTAGACAACCAAGCTTACTTCTGTAGTAAAAAAAAACAAAAAAATGACTTTCAGTAGAACCCCCTCCCCCACACTTTGTGGACTGTAATTGGACTTTTTCACAGTGAACATTGGTGGAGTGCAACCTTGGTTGAGTCACTGTGGTCCATTTGTGGCTGGTATTCTAGAAAGTAGCTTGCCATCAGTAAGAGACCTTTACATGACCAAAGTGCATTACAGCACATTTGGAAGTACATAATGATCTATCATAATAAATAATTAAAGCTAAACTATGTTTGTCAAAATAAATTAGTAGACTGCATTCTGCAATACACTTCCATTGACTGTTTACTCTTGATTTGTTTGCTTATTAATTGAACAACCATGATAACCATTATAGATTGCCCAGTATTTAAGAGTGAATTATTGACATTCTGTTCTAACATTAGTGATCAGAAAAACAAGAATAATTAAATCACTGCATTGAGTGTGGTTTAAAGAACTATCTTGGTTGCAAATAATGAAGCAATTGGGTGAGCTTTATAGACCACCTCAGTTCATCTTTCTCATTTACTCAGACAGTGGAATCCTATCTTCTAAACATATTGAAGACTTTTAAAGTAATACAAATATAAAGACATGTATGTATTGCATATATTTTGGTAATAGTTGCTTATGCCAGTTTAAAAAATCGAGCCTCCCAATAGTTATTCTTAATACTGTCCCACCGAAACAGTGGGATTTCTTAGTTACAACTAACTCGATTCTTTTATTTCAGAGGGTCATGCAACCCAAATTGATACACGTTCATTTGGAAATCCCACTATATCCAATGGAAATCGCACCCAGTTAAGTCATAGGCTTACAACCTTAGTCACTTCTAAAAGTAATTGAACTGGGACCCTAGACTTTTACAGAACAATCCTAAGGACACTTTCCTGGGAGTAAGTCCCATTCAGTAGACTTCAGTAGGATCTTGAGTAGACCCGCTTAGGATTGCTTTGTTAGTTTAGCAAATGAAAGTGGGGTTGGTAAGAATCTCTCATAATAAAAGGGATTTGGGGTGGCCACTGGCCTATGGGGTGGTGAGAGGAAATGTGCTCCCTCAGCCATTGGCCCACCGGCTGCCACTCGGGGCAACTGGCATGCCATTGGCTGGGGAGTGGGAGGGACGAGGCTAGCTGGCTTGGCGCGTGCACGGCTGGAATGGGCGGTGAGCGGCCATCCCTCGCTCGCCGCCACTCCACCACTACGTGCGCCGTTCGCTTGCTCGGGCAGCCGGTGGGAAGAGGGGTGAGGCCAGTTGCCTTGCCATGCTGGCCCTCGAGCGAGTGAGCAGGTGGGGAAGGAGTCAGCCCACCTGGCTGGGCCTGCTACCGCTGGCGGCGGCACGCAGCACTGTGGACAGGTGAGGCCTGCCACCTTCAGCAGCTGCCACCTCCAGCGCATCGACAGAGGAGGGAAGAGGCCGGATGGCTTGCCCTGCTGCCTCCAGCGTACGGCAGGGGGAGGCACGAGCCTGGCCGCCGGGGAGCCACCATGCTCTCCTTTTCCAGTGTGTGTGGGGCCTTCTGGCGGCCTCTCTCTAGGGCCCATTGACTCTCTTTCCACAACGAGCCTTGTGCCTAGTAGGTATATACTGTGATTCTAAGGGAGAATAAGAAAAGCACAGAAATGGACTGCAAAAAGGAGAATCTGGCTTCCTGGGAATCTCAGAACCAAACTAAGCAAGACAATGAAGACAAATGGCTAGATCTCCCATCATTTAAAGATTAGATCTCTGAATAGCAGATGTGGGTTTGTGATATTATTGAGGAAGCAAGTATGAACAGTTGTTTCTGCTATGTTTTACCAATGCCTTCCCCTAGCTCTGGATGTCTATAAATTTCCAGTGGGAAAAAACAGTTTTGTGGTATGATTCATGTTGGAGAAATGGCCTGAGAGAAGGGGTAGTGTCCACTCATGCCCTGGTCTTAATCCAACTTGTTCTTCCCCCAGCTTCTTTTAACAGAATATGGATTTGGCCCTGAATCTCAGATGTTTTGCTCATAGCTTTTTTACAAGCAAGTTTCTTGCCCTGATATATGTGGCTACACTACTCCAAGCTGTAGTACTGGATAAGTGACATTTCCAGTGTTTGGAATGGGGCATCAGTGTCCTGACTAGCTTCTCTCCTGTCCCTTTGATTACCTAAAGGGGCTTTAATTTCTAAAAATACTAAGCATTTCCAAATTACGTAAAATGCTAAATTGTGCAAATATGCCAGATTTGCGTGACCTATTATGGCTAAAGAATGAAGCTTTGCTTAGTGGAAAATTTGGATCACTTCATCATAGACTTTATGACTACTAGTGTATACACAGATTCAGGGTAACAATTTCTAGCCACAGACTGAAGTGCTTGTTCATAATTCAGCAGAAAGTTGGGATAGAAAGATCATTAGGACTGGCTCTGGTAATATTTTTTCCCCTCTGTAATATTTTTCCCCCTCAAAAATGCACCTTTTCTTAGAAGGTAAATCCCTTTAATGGAAATTTCTTCCAGCAGCATTTTCAGCTTTTGAAACATAGTGTTTATACAGCATGACTTCAGTTTATACAATTCTAATTAACTGATTAATAAATGACAGAAAATGACAGAATAAACAGAAAAAGAGAATAAACAAAAATAAACCGAATAAACAGAAAAAGAGGAGAATAAACAAAAATCCCATGAACAATTTAAGAGGTGTGTGTATGTGAATGGGAAAGCCACAGGAATGTACACAATAGCCAATAATTTTCCTCAAACCTAACAAATTACCAGACGACACAGCCGCAAGGATTTAGTTTCAAACACAACTGAAAAATACTCTTCTCTTCCAGCTGTTCTGCTGCTTCACCCATGTGTCTCAGCTTTGTTTTTTTTCTTGAACCTTATATTCTGAGAGTGCTACATATGTAAGTCTCCATGACAGTCCAGTTCCGAAAAAAGATTTCTGCCATAAGTGATGTGTTATTCTGCTTCAAATGCGCTAGGTAAATTCAGTGTTTTTAACACATAATACCAAAATATTTTTGGGTGCCCAGCAATGCTCTAAGCTGTGGAGTTTTGTGAGCAAAAATTCTACTTTGTGAGCTACTGGCATTAAAGTTGTGAGCCAGCAATTTGACTACTGCATAAATTAGTTTGCTCTGGAGCCATCCTTCCTGAGCCAAGACAAAAATGTGTGAGCCAGAGGCTAAAAGATGGAAGGGTCATCTCCTTTTTTTGACCTTTTTGGGAATAGAATTGGACACCGTTCACCAGACTTCCTAGCTACCTGAGGCCAAGCTTTCTCAGTTGCAATCTCAGGTGGTGAGCTTCCTAGCTAAAAGGAAAACCACTCTGTTCGAGCTGCAGCAGTTAGTGGGCCATTTAAATTTTGCCTGCCAGGTTATAGCTCCTGGAAGGGCATTTTTGTGAAGATTGTGTGGTGCAATGTCTGGCCTTCGAAAGCCAAATCACAAAGTGAGGATTAGTAAGAGCATGAAGGAGAACTTGGTGGTTTGGGAGACCTTTTGTTCAGGTTCAATGGGGGTTCCTTTTTTGAGGGAGGACTTGCGCTTTCAAGGGGTCTTCAGGTGACCTCTGATGAGGCCAGATCCATAGGCTTCAGAGTTTACTTTAGGGGTCACAGGTGCACTGCCGAATGGCCTGAAGACTGGGTGCAGGGATCTGCCATTTGTAGGGATCTGCCATTTTTGGAATTCTTCCCAATATTGGTTACTTTATGGGTCTGGGGTGACCAGCTTGCCAATAGTTCACTACACCCCTCCAAGTTTCTTCAGAATTATTCCTACTGCTGTGAACTTTAGGAAGCACGGTCTTTTATTCCTATTGAAACTGAACAAGGTGACTTTAAAAAGTGCTTTCTAAGCACTTCCTTGCCACAAAGGGAGCAAGTACAGGCTGCACAGCTGAATCTGGGAAGGGTAGTTTTTAATTTCTTTTCCTTCATCCTTGAGGAGGGGAAAAAATGCTACACCCCATAGAATTCCTGATAACAATGAGAGCTAGGTACAGTACAGAGATGATGCTGACAGATCTTCCCAAAGTTTTTTTAAAGGACAATGGCAGTTCAGCAGCGCCTCAGACTGGAAGTCCCCTCTAGCCTCACATCACAGCCTCAGTCTGAGTCAGGACTCCACACAGCTGCTATTGTCCTCCAAAATGTTGAGAAGAGTCGTTCACAGATCTTCTTTGTTCCCTGATGCATGCACAGAAATCTTCATTTGGAGAAATCTGTATACTGGTATACTGTATACTGGTACTGCCTCCTCCCATCTGTATGCTATTATACTGTATACTGGTACTGCCTCCTCCCACCATCAACATCTGCATTTGCGATCTCGGTACAACTTGTAAGAGGACGGAGAATGATGGAGAATCCATTTTGGGGTTCTATTATTCAAGCTTTTGCCAGGAATTGTTTAAAAATGCTCAGAAAGACCTAGCCTTTTCTGAATTGGGATGGAGGGCTTGTGTGTAACCATAACAAAGCATTCCCTTGGGATTGCATCAGCCATGACTCAGCATTTACTAGGATTGCATCATCCAGCAACAAACTATAAAGGTTAACCACAGCTACTCAATAGCACCGCTATTTGCTTGAGGACACTCTAGCTCTGACTAAGCACACAGGTGCTTTTTGAACCTAAACTGGAAGGTAATTTGTGTATTATTGATTTTTTATGTCTGCTATTATATTGGCTTTTATTTACTGCATTTTATGTTGTGGTTTTAACTTACCTTTTAAACTGTATTAACTTGTATCAATTTTTTCCCATGCCAATAAAGGCTACTTAACTTAACTTCTGCATTAGCTTTTTAAATATATTTTATTTTTAGATGATCTAATTCAGCAGCTGTGCATTTAGCACCAGACACATGACTTTCATCTTTAGAGGCCTCACAAACATCTTTGTCTTCTGTCTATAGATCTTGCTGCTTAAGTAAGTAATATAGCCAGTTTTACTACACTGTAAGTTAATAAAATATTTGATTATTCAAATTCAATTCCCCCCCCCTTTTTTTCTACAGCCTTCCTTTTCTTGGTCCAGTATTAACTTCTTGGTTATCTTATTGTAATATGTATTATTGTTACATGTACCTCAATACTGTTTGACCTCTGAAGAAGGCCCCAATAGGGCAGAAACGCGTCAGGTCATGTGTATTGGCCCTTGTGTTTAGGCCACTTGAACTTTTTAACAAGGCTTTCATTGGGCCCTTATATGTTTTTGTTTTTCTAATAAATACATGTATTTTTGTATATTATAAGTTTCAACTAGGTTTTTTATATTGGCCCTTTATCAGACTTCTTTCTTACCCTTGTGGTTCTTGATTCCAGTTTTTGGGTCAAGTTTGGTTTTCCCTCCCTGTGTCTTACAGACAGAGATGTTCCCAAGATTCCGTTTCCCTCCACATCAGAATAACATTTTCATGGATTCCATCTGTTTAATATAAAACTGAAATAGCTAACAAGTCAATGACAGTCAGTTCTTCCACATCTCCTTTCTCCTAAATGTATCTGTTTTTGCTAATGCCAGGGTTTTGAACATTAGAAAATTAATTTATGACTTATTGACAACATCATGACACAGTGCATAGATGACAAGCTGATGGCTACTTGTACTGAAACCACATTTTATCATTATATTGTTGCCAGAATGTATTTTTCATAATGGTAATGATAAAAAATAAAATGCAAACCACATTTGTCCAAATAGCTTGCACACAAAGAAATGTAGGAAATGAATTAAATTAGTTTCAACCATATTGCATAATGACATGCAGAAGGTTGAACTATCAACTCTGGTCTTAATGCAAAGCAAAACAATGTAGTTGATGCCAAAGGCAAATGGAAACTGGCAGGATTGTGTTAAGGGCAGGGAAATTTGATACATTTCAATCTAAACAGAAGGACACAAGTATATTTTCTGAAACATGCAAAAACACACCAGTCATCAGCTTGCTACTCCTGCCAACTCTTGTCCATGATCATTCTCTGTTTGTAACAGATGGTGGCAATGGTGCCAACCTGAGGGCTAACTCATTTTTATGTACATCATCTCAATTGTGCTGGTACATCATTTTTTATCATCTTTCAGCTCAATGACTGACATCTGAAGATGTGACTTGACTCCACTAAAAGCACCATCCATAGTGATGCCAGAGTGATTAATGCACATATGTGAACCAGGACACAGTTCTCCTTGACACCTTCAGCTTAGACTCAATGTGGAGACATGGCATGTACAACAAATACATTCTCTCATGTTTTCATCTGCTCACTTTACTTTTTCCTTTACTAAAGGGGGGAAAAAAGAAGGAGAGGGAAGCCACATCAACAGAGGTTTGCATTCCTTGGGTCTTGTCAGGACCCACAGTCAAACAACAGAGCACACACTTCTTCAAAGGTTTTACTTTATTGTTAGCACTATGGTAGCATAGATACAGGCACTGTTAGGAATAACTACATCATAGAAAGCTGAGAGAGATATAGGGTATTCAAAAGCACCCCCCCCCACCTATGGGCCAATCGGCCTGACTCCTGTGGGCGGGAAAGAGGACCAAGGCAGTTAGAGCCGAGGCTGGGAAATGAAACTAGTCTCACGGTTAATTGATGGGAAGACATTACACAGGCTGGCTACAAGGTCAGTGATAACGAGGGGGAGAAGCGAAAAGAAAGGAATGCGGCAGCAACTGGCACACAGGTCATGAAAGCAAACCCGGGCCCATAAACTATATGGCAGCATAGCTGACAGTCCGCCCACCCAAAGAACAACCAGCCTGCCCGGGAGATCTCCCGGTTTCCCCAGAAACTCCCGGTGAAACTCTTGCAAGAGCCTAGGAGCCCGAATATCCCCTACTTCCACCAATTCACTGTGCTGGGGTCCAAAGTCCAACCATTCCACCAAATAAAACAATCTGCCACGTTTCACTTTAGAGTCCAGGATCTTTGAGATCTCAAAATGTTCTTCGCCCTCCACCATGATAGGAGGGGGTACAGGTTTTGTTGGCTGCCAGGAGCTTGGGCCTGGGTCCTGTTTCAGGAGGCTGAAATGAAACACAGAATGGATATTGCACATGTTCTTAGGAAGGTCAAGCTCCACGGCCACCTCATTGATCAGGCGTTTGACTTTAAACTGGCCAATGAATTTCCAACCCAGTTTGCGGCTGGGTCTCAACACCTTAATGTTGTTTGTCGATACATACACCGAGTCCCCAAGCTGCAGAGCCCATCCCTCCACCCTTCTCTTGTCAGCCTGAATTTTGTAAGCCTCTTCTTCCTCTTTGAATACCCTGGCCAAGTCCCGATATTTGGGGGGAATCGAAACCAACTCCTCCTGGGCCAGGCAAACACGGGGAGCTTTGGCTTCTGGCTGGGAACCCCACTGTGGGTTCCATAAATGCAACTTGCATTGTGGGGAGATGAATTGCACCTTCTTCTCATCCCACAGAATGTAGGGATTGTGTCCATGCAGCCAGGGGCTTCCTAGCACTAGTGGGAACCTGGTGGTGGGGGTGATCACGAACAAGCATACTTCCCAGTGATCTCCCGCCCCCAGCTGTAAGGGCACCGTCTCAAACTCGCAAGGTTCCTTCATCGTGGACCCATCCATTTGAGTAAAAATTAGGGGTTCGGGCAACCGCATCACTGCGGCTTAAAGCCCCACCACTAAAGATGGATTGATGAGGTCCCTCCCACACCCGGAGTCAATGAGACCCCTTACTCTGATGTGAGTTTCCTTGGCCGGATTCATGAGGGTTACAGTCACGAAAAAGAGGGGAGGGTAGCTGCTCACATTTGGCACCTCAGGGATCGGGCCCTGCTGCTCCGCACCTCTCACAGCAGGACCTGGCCTTGTCCTGCCGGCTCGGTGTTGTCGTCCTCGTTGGTGCCGTCCTCAGTGTCCTCCGGGGTTGCCTTTAGTGCCTTAGTGAACTTTGGCTTCCCTGATGGTTTCCTCACCAAGGTCCGCAGTTTGGCCAGCTCAGGTTTCCCCAGTTTTCCAGGGCTCGATTCGTTGCAGTCAGCAGCAAAGTGGCCCCATTCCCCGCACCTCAGGCACAGCCCCTGCTTCAGGCGATGATCCCTGAGCATTTCAGGTGATCTTACTGCCTTTTGCTTCTGGCCCAGGGGAGGGGTAGATTTTCCTATCACCACAGCAATGTCAAGGTGCAGCGTGTTGAGATGGCCCTCCATGCTCTCCACTTCCTGCATCCATGCCAGGAGGGATATCGGATCCACCGAGCACAGGACCATTTCTTGGATCTCTTGATTCAGCCCCACCTGGTGCAGCTCGGCCAAGACTTGGTCTGTCCGATTTTGGACCTTAGCCATGTGCAGTTTAAACTACGATGAGTATTCCCTCACCGATTGCTTCCCTTGTTTTTGTGTGTGCAGATGCCCTAGCCTTTGAGCCAGCATTCCGGTCCTCGAACTGGGCACGCAACGCCCACATAAAAGTGTCCACACTCATAGCTCCGGGCCCCTCATGCTGTGCAACCCCATGTACCAAGTGGCTGCGGCTCCTCTCAAGTGAGCCACGATTACATCAACTTGGCTGTTGTCATCTGGGAACAAGTGACCCCATTTCCCCACAAACTTCATCACTCAAACCACATAGTAGGACAGCTCTTCCGGGTCCCCATCAAAGGTCGCCTCGATTAGATCCTTTGGCTGGTGAAGGATGGAGCCCCTTGGCTGTCTGGCCTGGGCACGGGTGCTGGCTCATCCACGGATCCAGGTGCCGGAATTACAAGCAGGCTGGTGGGCCCCAGGCCTTGGGGCACTGGAATGGGGGGAGCCTCCTGGGGAGGTGCAGGGGCTGGCGCTGGTTGTGGCACCTTGCACTCCTCTTGCAGCACCCTTATTACCATGTCCAGTATGGCCAGGAGCGCATCCTCGAATTCCCATCTCATCTGGAGCCGGTCCCATTCCACAGCCTCCAGGCATTGGGCCAGTCGAACCAACCCTCTGGAGATGTGCGGCCACTGTGCACTTTCGAGCGACCCATCACCCATGCTCCGATTGCCACCTCCGAGGTACCCCCAAATGGCAGGAAGCTGGCATCGGACTGGAACCCGATATCAAACCGACTGTCTCTCCACAGCCCTTGGGTGAGGGAGTACATCTCCTCCATTGAGTCCAGATTGAAATGGCCCCACCGCAAACTCCCCAACCGATACGACTGCCCAGCCAGCTGCTGCGGGCCCCGCTGGGTAAGGAACAACTTGGCCATTGACATCTTTGGCACAGTCCCTAGACTCTGAGTCGGTACCAGGGCAGTCACCGGTGGCATGGTAGTCACTGGTACCTCAGTCTGAGTGATAGGAACCTCACCCTCCATCGTCTTAGGAACAGTTTTCTCCTCATCTTTGCTCATCTCGGCTTGAGAGATGTGAGGAAGTAGGGAAAACAGGGATTCCTAACAGAATGTCAGGACCCACAGTCAAACAACAGAGCACACGCTTCTTCGAAGGTTTACTTTATTGTTAGCACTATGGTAGCATATACACAGGCACTGTTAGGAATAACTACATCATAGCAAGCTGAGAGAGATATAGGGTATTTAAAAGCACCCCCCCCATCTATGGGCCAATTGGCCTGACTCCCGCGGGTGGGAAAGAGGACCAAGGCAGTTAGAGCCGAGGCTGGAAAATGAAACTAGTCACACGGTTAATTGATGGGAAGACACTACACAGGCTGGCTACAAGGTCAGTGATAATGAGGGGCAGAAGCGAAAAGAAAGGAATGCAGCAGCAACTGGCACACAGGTCATGAGAGTGAACCCGGGCCCATAAACTATATGGCAGCATAGCTGACAGGTCTAGGCTTTCAGTTACACATGCAACAGAAAAAGCTGATATAATACCAGTGGTGTTACAGTGGATTGTGCTACTTCAGATTACATAGCAGAAAGATACCATTTTTAATGTCCCTATAGTCCCTGTTCAAATAAAGTGGTAGAATCTATCACACATATACTTTTGCACTGCGAATTCCATTAAGAAGAAATGCTACAATTAATTATTCCACTACTCTGCAAATTTAAACCATTACAGTATTATATAGATTTTAGTCCTGAAATCCTTCGGGGATATCTATTAGGTGATAGTCAAAGAACTATATCATATGCAGTAACAAAACTCTGTGTGATAGCACTCAAAAAGCAGTACCACTTAACGAAGGAAATGTTAGTTGCTGGGAAATAAATTAATGAAATGAGTGTGTTTTTTACACATATATGAGTGTATATCCCCATATTGTTTATGTATTTATTCATTTAAAATTGTCCTTTTTATCTGTATTTCTTGTGACTGGTCTTTTGACCATAATAAACCTTTGAATGTCCCTATAGATTAAAAAAAAAATCCATGCAAATCGCAAAACTATCACACAGAGTGAACATATCTTACACATAAAGCACAGTACAATCTGGGGCATTTTCACGGTTACTTTGAAAGCCATGAAGTGTTGATCTGGACCAGCCAAGGAGGCCTCAGAATGGATATCATAGTCATCCAACACAATAAGGCTTGGGCTTGGGCTCTGCAACACCACTTCTGAGACCAAATACATTAGCTCCATCAGGGGTACTGTCAGCAAGCTAGGGAGACATTATACCAATAAAATCACTAAACCATCCCTGAAGTCAACAAAAGATAAAGGTTTCCCTTTCTCAAAGGCTAGTCAAATCTGACTCTAGGGGGGTGGTGCTCATCTCTGTTTCCAAGCCAAAGAGCCAGCACTTTCCAAAGACGTTTTCATGGTCATGTGGCCAGCATGACTAAAGCCTAAGGCACATGGAATGCTGTTACCTTCCCACTGAAGCAGTACCTATTTATCTACTTGCAATTTCTTGCTTTCAAACTTCTAGGTTGGCAGGAGCTGGGGCCAGAGATGGGAGCTTACTCCATTATGAGACACTAGGGTCTCGAACTGCTGAACTACAGACCTTCCAGTCTGCAGCTCAGCATCTTAACCTCTGAGCCACCATGGTATAAAGGTACATATAATTAAAACAACTACTGGAAAACAGAAACAAGGCAATGAACTTCCCAATATATTTCTCCAGCTTACAGAAGAACATAACTTGATTGATTCTTGGAAAACTAGAAATCCAAAAAAGAAGGACTATACATTTTATTCGGCAAGACACAAATCATGGTCCAGGATAGATATGTGTTGGATCTCTTCAACAATTATAAATGACTTGGTGGAAGTGGAAATCTTACCAGCGACATTCGCAGATCATAACCCCCTCATGTTTACATTACAAGATGCTCCAAGAAAAGGAGATGGACTCTCAATACATTTTTATTGAAAAATGCAAAATTTGTAACAGAGACAAAAAAGGAATTTCAAATGTTTTTTCAACAGAATATACAACTAGTTATCTCCATTAGAACAGTATGGGGTGTATTTAAGGCTAATTAGAGGCTGGCTAATTAGAGAAACAGCACTTCTTCAACACCAAATGAACTGCATATTGATAGAAGAAACAGCCAAAAAAATTACTTATGCAAAACAAAACTTTTTTGAAAATGCTAATAAACCAACAAGATGGCTAGTATATAAATTAAGAAAAGGAAAGAAGATATATACAAACTCTAAAAGATAATGAAGGAAATGAAAAAATATGCCTGCTGAGCTAAAAAAAATAATTGAAACATTTTATAGTAATCTATATCAAAAAAGAGAATCTACACTAGAAGAAATCAAATTTTTAAAGAAACATAATACTAACAAATTTAATGAAGAACAACAGAAATCACTGAAGCAATAAAGAAAAAAAGGAGGGGGGAGACACCAGACTCTGATGGTTTGCCAGCAGAATTTTACCATGTATTTGAAGATCAAGTGACATTACCTTTGAAATATGTTATTCAGAGTGTAAGAAGAGAGGGCAAAACACCTGATACTTGAAATGAGGCCTTAATAACCTTGATACACAAAAAAAATTCAGATGAGAAAGAGATTAAAATTATAGACCAATCTCATTATTAAATCTGGATTATAAAATCTATGCTTATATATTAGCTAATAGAATGAAGAAAATATTGATACAGATAATCCACTAGGATCAAGCAGGCTTTCTACTTAAACGACAACTCAGAAATAATGTAAGAACTGTTTTGAATGTTCTTGAATACTTTATAGGACATCTGTTTCTCCAGATGTCCTTAATTTTCCTAGATGCTGAAAAAGCATTTGATAAAATCAGCTGGAGCTGCTATCAGCCTCTCAATGTGGTACAGAATTCTTTACAATGGTCAAAGCAATTTACACTAAACAAAGAACCAAGATTTTCATTAATGGTGTTGTATCACAAAATATTGAAATTCAAAAAAGAACCAGATAAGGTCGTCCACTTTCATCACTGTTGTTCATATTTGTACTTGAATAATTGAATAATATGGTTAGAGAGGACAGACATATCAGAAGAGTTAAAATAAGCTGAGAATATAAATTACAAGCATTTGCAGATGACTTGGTTTTTATACTAGAAAACCCATTGGATTAAATTGTGCAACTGTTGACAATATTATTGAATTATGGACATGCGGCTGGATTGAAGATTAACTTGACCAAGACAAAAATGCTAACTAAAAATATGACCAAAGACCAAGTGCAACAGTTACAAGAAAAAATCTGACTTTGAAGTACAAAAGAAAGTGAAATACCTAGGAATAAGAATAACAAACAGATGTAGTTCTCTGTTGAAAGATAATTACATGGAATTTAGGGAATTTTTTAAAAAAAGATTTGGAAAAAATGGAAAAATTTACAATTATCTGTGATGGGCAGAATAGTTACAATAAAGATGAATATTCTTCCAAGATTGATCTTATTCCAAATAATACCAGTTCTTCAAAATCAATAGTATTTCAAAGTACTCGATAAAATAATGTCACAATTTGTATGGCAAACGAAAAACCAAGAATAAAGATGCCAAAGAAAAAGCCGGATTTGCATTAACAGACTGACTTTTATATTATAGAGCAGCAGCACTGACGTGGTTAAAAGAATGGATTACACTAGAAAACACCAGAATATTAACCGTAGAGGAGCATGATTTGTTATTGGGCTGGCACACATTTATGTGGGATGGAAAGTTAGATACACACAGCTACTTTAAACAACATTTGATTAGGAAATCCTTATTGATGTTATGGGAAACTATTAAAAGATTATTCTGTATTAAGATACCTAAATGGGTTTCACCACTGGAAGCTTTTACAAATCCTAGCATACTGCAAAAATATGTTGCTGAGATACAAGGACTTGTTAGATAATAAAAATGAATTAAAATCAACAGAAAAGCTTAATGAACAAGGGACTAATATAAGTTGGTGGTAAAGGGTACAAATAGAATTGAGATTTGCTAAAGACAAGCCATTGGGCTTCTATACAAATATAATAGAAATGGACAAGATATTGTTACATACTGTTGATAAACTGATTAAGAAATTGAATATAATAATATTATAAGATAAAATGCAAGATGAAGTAGTTAAAAACTGTATGGTTAAAGGCAAAAAACCTGGGTCATAATATTGATTTAGACCAATGGTTACATGTTTAAAAAAGAAATGTAAAGATCACCAAAGTGACTTCATACAAGGAAAATATATACAAAATGTTTTATAGATAGTATATTACTCCAGATAAACTAGGGCCCCATTCACACGGAGGATTTGCTGTGCTAAAGGCACAAATGTCAGGCGGATTTTTGGGGTACGATCACACCGTAACATCTGGGAAGCATAGTGCACTATTGGCCAACCCATGGCATCCCACCGAAGAAGTGCAGTAAAAAACTACCTAGGAAAGTGCACTAGTATCCGGAAAACGCGTGGCAGGGGCGAGTGTCTGATCGCAGGAGTACTAGTATCCCATGGCATCCGGCACCCGTCCAAATCCCATTGTTTAAACTGGATGTTTTTCGTAAGTGCATGCACACAAACACGTAACTGAAAGCAGTGCTGCTCCACAGAACTGCGCATGCACACAAACACAAAATGCTTGTCGCGCCGCTTCTTTGCCACGCTCCAGCATCGCCATGTGATTGCCAGCTAACAGCCTAAGCATGAAGACTCAGGGGACCGTGTGATTGGGCTACCACGCTTTATTTTGCTCCAGGGCAAACAGCCACGCCTTCCCCCTGCGTTATCTGGCCCGTGTGACCAGGGCCTAGCTACGTTTTACCCTGACCTACCAAACTGTTGGAAATATAAAAATAATGTTGGTTCATTTTTCCATATGTGGTGGTTATGTGATTAAGTTAAAAATATTGGAGTTGGATACATGAACTTTTACAAAAAGTGTTAAAAACTATGGTACCTTATACACCAGAATTATTTTTATTGAACATAACACCAGAGAAGTTTAAAGAACAAGAGTTTTATCTTACTATACATATTGTGACAGTAGCAAGAATACTATATGCTAAATACTGGAGAAGAAGTAAAGTTCTTTCAAAGGAAGAAGTAATAAACAAGATATTGGAAACAGCAGAAATGGACAACTTAACTATAATCCTGAGAGGAAAAAACAAAGAAGATTTTGAGGACACATGGTCAAGGTTTTATAAATGGATAGAGGAACATAACACATAAAATTCCTAGACTAACAGTTGAACTTAAAAGATACAAAAAATGCACATATATTTGTGAGTAAAATGAATTTATTATAATCAAGAGGTGAAACCAAGAAATCAAGTTTTTAGTCACAGTATGAGGTCAAATGATTACATGGAAAATGATATAATGAATTCTCCCCATTGATGTTTTTATGTTTGTATGTTATTGTTTGTTTTATATGTATGAAATAAAAAACTTTATTGAAAAAAATTAAAACTGTTCCTTTTTAAACTGGGAAACTGAAGAAGGAGAAACTCTCAAAGGCAGACAGATGTCCTCCCTCCTTCTCCCAGTTGAAGTTTTTTGAAGAAGCCCTTTATCCAGCTGAAGCTAACTGAGACAAACATTTGGTTTGCCTACCATTTGCCTACCCACAATTTGAAGGTCAGTCTCCTCTTATATGGCCCTGGTCACACGGTCCGGATATCGTGGGGGGAGGCGTGGCTGTTTGCCCCGGAGCGAACTACTACACGGCAGCCGGATCAAACGTCCCGCCTGACGTCCCGCCCGATGTCCCGTGGTTGGGGGGAGGTGCCAATCATACCTCACTCCTGTGTCACGGCAAAGAAGCAGTGCCGCGGGGGTTGTGTTGGGTTTTTTAACCCAAGTGTTCGCATGCGCTGTTGGGTGCTTGTGCGCACCCATGGAGACTTGACAAAAAAAAGTTTTCATGATGGGACATGGGCGGGCGCCGGATGCCACGAGCTAACACTGGAAACACGATCTGATGCCTGACCTTGCCCCACGGTTTCCAGAAACTAGTACCTTGGAGGTACTAGTTTTTTTACAGCGCATCTTCGGAGTGAAGCCTCGGGTGAACCACGGGAGCTCTATGCTTCCCAGATGTGGCGGTGAGATCGCGCCCGGAAAATCTGCCTATCTTCCATCTCTCTAGCGTGCCTAATGCTCCATGTGACCGGGGCCAATGAACACTTATGCCAGCTTCATTCCTTCCATCACTGTGTGCCACAAATTTTATTAGTCTTTAAGGTGCAACTGGACTCTTGCTCTTTCCTACTGCTTCCATATGTACTAATTTATGCATCCATGAGAATGAGTGAATGAGGACACTTTATAATCTGGTCTCAATTCACTGTAGGGATGCCTGAATATAAGAAAAACAGCTTCTATCTACTGCCCTCTCACTCCCATGTTAAAGGAGCTGTTGCCTTGAAGGTATGAAGCACACATCTATTTGATATGGTAATTGGCTCCTAGGCAAGTTTGTCAAAAGCACTTTGATATGGATGTAGTAAAAACAGAGGAAGATGTTTTTTAAAATGCCAATCAAATGAAAAACGCTGAAGCCAACAAGGAAATATCAAACAAGCAAAAATGCTACCAAACCTGTTGCTGCCCACAGTGAAATGCAAACATTCCAAATTTCCCTACAAATGCACACTCAACAAGAGGAGGGCAGGGGCTACAAACAAACAGTGAGAGTGGAGAGCACCTATCAGTGCAGGTTCTGAGCAGAGAGTCTCTTCAATTGACAGTCTGAGGTCTCTGGACAGCCAATAATCCAGAAAACGACCAACAGAGCTAAACAAATTGGGATCGTTTGGAGTAAACCAGAGTGGGTATGTGTGGTTAGGAACAGAGATCCAAGGGGAATAGAGAGGATGAAGTCACATGGAATCTGCCATGCAAGGCAGGATTTAACACAGCTAAGAAGCTGTGCTAAGGGTACATGGCAACACAAGATAGGCAAAACTAAAGTATTATTTGTGAGAAAATTCTGGCTTCAATGATAGGACTTATGATTGAAGTAGATACAAAGGCTTCTTTTTCCTGGGCTTGGGGAAAAGAAGGAAGATCTAGTGAGCTCACAGAGAAACTCTATGAAAGGCAAAAGGTAGGTTAGAAAATAACTTCCCCTAGATACTAATCAAATACCAACATTGTTTAATGATTTCTTTCCCCTGGCTTGTATAGGAAGCAGTTTTCTAGCTGAGGAACATTAATGTTTAAAATAAAAATGCTATACAAGTGGAGGAAAATAATAACAGAAACAGACAGATTTTGAAATTTGTCACATCCCTACTGCTTACAGCTTCAAAGGTCAAAACTAGCTTTTTGATTTGTTGTTTAAAGGCTATAATCATGTAGCAATCATGTTTATGGGTCACTCACTCCTAGCACCCTACAACTTTATGGAGAAAGGCCATCAGTCATAAGCTTTTTCAAGGATAATATTATTAATACAAATGACTGTTTAAACTAGGCAAATCACTACTAGATCCTGTGCCACAATTGTCTACACTTTTCTTCACCCTGTTCTTAGCTGGAAAATATCAGACCTAACCACAGACATTTCTTACAGCAAACTTCGGGGGGGGGGGGGGTGGATTTTGGTCCTTTTTAAAATTAATTCTGTAAGAAATAGTATTCCTGTTTCTTCAACATATACATTATATCATTTGGAATCTTCTAAAAATGACTGTATATAGAACAAGATGTGACTGTCATAGTGAGATTTGTTCTTTCACTGTTACAAGAGCAGGGATTCAAAACTGTATTGAAGTTTAAGGAATCTCTTTAAAAAGCTTCATTTTTGCCTACTGCATTGTGAGTACAGCTCAATAATGGACATTCCTGGGCCTAAGGGGTAGAACAGTCCTAAGTAGGGATGAGCATGGACGGGGCCACGGACCTAATTTTTCCACAGACTGGACCCCAGTTCATGGTCCATAAATGTGGTCCATGCCATCCCACCAAGCCTCCAAGTAGGTTCATAAGGTCCGTGTTGGCAGGGCTTGCAAAAGCCATTTAAAGGGAATGTGTTCCCTTTAAATGGTTTTTGCAAAGTCGCATGGCATGTGAGTGAAGACTGAGTGGTGAATTCACCTACTTCTGGGTGTGTGAAGCAACCACTCACCTCAACCCATGCGCTGGGCAGCCTTGCAAAATTTATTTATTTATATTTATTTGATTTGATTTATATCCCACCCTACCCAAGTGGGCTCAGAGTGGCTCACAGCATATAAATATAATAATTTAAAAGATTAAAACATAATACAGTAAAATTAAAATTCGGCTCTATACATCAATCAGCAGATGGCGATAATCCAATTTAAATATATCCAGAAACTTCAACTCCAGTATGGGCACTCAGATGTACTAGTTTTTGGAAGTGGACAAATTCCCACCAATTTTAAATGGCTTTTGTGAAGCCATGTGGCACGCGAGTGAAGGCCAAGCGGTGACTTCATCCACCCGGAAGTGGGTGAAGTTGCCACTTGGCCTTCACTTGCATACCATGTAGTTTTGCAAAAGCCATTTAAAGGGAACACATTCCCTTTAAATGGCTTTTGTAAAGCTGTGTGGTATGCAAGTGAAGGCCAAGCAGCGAGTTCACCCACTTCCAGTTCACCTGGAAGGGAACCAGAAATGGGTAAAGTCACCTCTGGCCTTCACTCATGCACTGTGTTGCTTTGCAAAAGCCATTTAAAGGGAACACATTCCCTTTAAATGGCTTTGTAACCCAGGTGGCATCACAGACCAAATGGACCATAAAGATGGCGCCCGGAACGGAGCTCAGGTGCTCGAGCTCCTCCGAGTAGTTTTAAAATCCAGCACTAGATTTTGTTTTTGACGCTCTAAGGGACGGGGAACACTTGAACATCGAACCTGACCATCATATGTGTGATCTCGAGTGAGTCGCCCGTAAGTTTGCTGCCTATTTGAGCCTTCAACGTGCCTACGACGAGCCTACTAACGAGCCTACAACGAGTCTGAGAGCCTACAACAAGCGCGAGAACAAGCTGGAGAGCGTCTCCGAGCCTGCGAGCAGCTGGAGAACAAGCGGTCGAGAGGTTGGAGTGGGGGAGATTAGTGATGCGAGACCGGCGAGACTGAAAGGGACGCTCCCCCCGCTCTCCCCCCCTTTCTCCCCTACTGGTGGCGTGGCTGGCGGAGTTAGAGGAGGTGCTTCTTTCTCCTCCGCTGTATGCTGGGGCGGCGACATCTGTTGGAGCCTGGTGGGGGCGCGGGTGCCCGCGGTGGGAGTCGGAGTGACGGAGGAGGCGACTGCCGATGGGGAAGCTCTCAACGGGGGAGACGACCACCGAAGGGGAGGCACGCGACGGGAAGACCCTGGGCATGGCTGCCGTGCTGTGGTTGCAGCCACTACTGCCGAG
>NW_015164203.1:224720-240765 GCF_001447785.1 Gekko japonicus
GTGCTCCTGGACTCCGCGCTAACAATGGAGGCCCAGGTAGCAGCCACTGCCAAGTCGGCATTTTACCATCTTCGGCTGGCGCAGCAGTTGGTCCCCTTCCTTGGCCGGGATGACCTAGCCACAGTGATCCATGCGACGGTCACCTCAAGGCTAGACTACTGTAACGCTCTCTACATGGGGCTGCCTTTGTCGCAAATTCGGAAGCTGCAACTGGTGCAGAATGCTGCGGCCAGGCTGTTGATGGATCTCCCTAGACGAGATCACATCCAGCCTGTGCTGAAAGCGCTGCACTGGTTGCCAATAGCTTACCGGGTTCGCTTCAAAGTGCTGGTCATTACCTTTAAAGCCCTATATGGTCAGGGACCAGTCTACCTAAGGGACCGCCTTGCCCCGCATGTTCCCCCAAGGGCACTACGGTCGGGGACCCAACATCTGTTGGATGTTCCAGGTCCCCGGTCCATCAGATTAACCATGACCAGGAATAGGGCGTTTTCGGTGGCGGCTCCTATCTGGTGGAATGAGCTCCCAGAGGAGATCAGGGCTCTGCGGGACCTCTCACAGTTCCGCAGGGCCTGCAAGACGGAGCTCTTCCGCCAGGCTTTTGAATAGGAGCCGCCACCACCACCATCACCACTAATGCACCACCATCGCATGAGTTTACCATCTACGCCCTATATATGGACATCATGATGTGGGGCATGTATCATCAAGGCCCGAAATTGTTGCATTATGGGTGAGAACGGGACGCCTAGGGGGCGGCCATCTTTTTAGAAACTGTAAATTGGAATTTAGTTGAGAGGAGCACTATAATTGTTTTAATGTTGATGTATTTTAAGAAATTTTGTACTGTTTTCTATTTTATGTGGCGACATGCCTTGTTAGCCGCCCTGAGCCTCCGGGGAGGGCGGGATAAAATGCGAATAATAAATAAATAAATAAAATAAATGACCCGGTTTGTTAAACATGGAAGTTCGTGGTCCAGGGTTCTGTAAACCCCATAGACCTTAAGCCTCCATGGTCCTTTTTTTTTTCCTGGACCATGTCCATTCCTAATCATAAGGCCAGTGTGTCTTACATCGGAGTAACTCTGGTGAAGCTTGTCAGTATCCTATGGTCTCCCAGAAGAGAGCATATGTTTATAAGAAGCTGAACAGCCAAGAACTGCACAGGAATCCTGAGGAATTCTGCCAGCACCAATCACAAATTGGCATGATGACAATGTTTCCTGTTAGTCAGGTAAAGAAACAGCAGACTAGTACAAAGTAATGCCAGCGCCTCTCTATGACATCATCATGACTCCACTCGCATGCAGAACACTCCCAAATGCACATTCACAAAAGGCATTTCTGTCAGCTTGCTAATAGTTCACTGGGGAAAAGCATCAGTATAAAAAGCAGGTTTGACAGGGTTCTCATAACATTGTTGTGCCACCTCCTGACTTTTGTCCCATACTGCTGCTGCTAGAGCTGCATAATGTCTGCTGCTATATCCTCTATCACCACCTTTTCTCTGACACGCCTTTTATGCCTACTCTTTGCCTCATCCTTTCCTCACTGTCACACTGTCATCACTGCTGATTTGCTGCCCCCACCCTCCTGCTGTTACCATGTCTTCCTCCTCCCTTCCACCCTCATGTGGTTGTCCTTCACTCTTCCCTCAACCATGAGATATTAGTCAGCATTTTGGGGGGGTCAAGTTGCAAAGTTTTTTTAAAAAAATGTTTGCACTTTCCATATTTTTCTGACAACGTGGGTTTCCCCCCTGGTTTGTAGACCTCTCCACCTGTACATGGATGTTTCTGTGTGTGTGTTTTTATCTGCAATCTAGGGTCATTCTGTGAATTAGATATAAATATCTGGCTGAACAAAGCCTTACTGATAGATCAGGCAAAAAAAAAAAAAAAGGTTGTGGAAGATGTGAACAGTAAATAAAAGAACTGCTAGTGTAAGGTATGCTTGCCACACTGACTAAATCATCCAAAGTGTGTTTTTAAATTATTATGCCACACATTAGGCCACACACCAAAAAGCTGTTCTTTCACTCTAAGGAAATTATAACTGGGATCCTGTTAGAGTTCAGTCAGTTCAGACATTTTCTTTCAAGCTTTCGGGTTACTATGTGGAGAGATCCAATTGACTGTAATACGTGTCATGGTAGAAGACACTACCATAAAAGAGAATTTTCAAGAGAAAAGAAAACTGACCTCATGGGAGAATAGAACACCTGCATTAAAAAAAAAGAAAGAAAATGTTAAGGTGTTTTTTTCCTTTTCATTTTCTCATGAAAAAATTGGCAGAGCTGTTTGCAGAGATTTCAAAGTCCATTACTATTATGCAGCATGCTGTAACTGGGGGTTTCACTTAAACTACACATGGTGAGTCTCAAATAATGATTACTAAGCATCATGAGAGACCACAGGATAGCAAGCAACATATGGTCTCCCTTTACAAGGATCTGAGCATACAAAGCTACCTTATAGACTGACCATTGCTCCATTTTGCTGAATGTTGCCTGCTTTGACTAACAGCAGCTTCAAGGGTCTTAGGCAAAAATCAACATGGGCCCCGGTCACACGAGCGGGAAAAGCCACAGCAGAAGTGCGGCTTTATAGAGCTGGAACAAACAGAAGCACGGCAGTAGGATCAGACAGGTCCCCCGAGGCTCTGCGCTTCTGCCGGCAGCTGCAATCACATGCTGCAGGGAAAGCGACTCTAAGAAGGGTGAGGAGGGCCAGCCGCAGCAGTTGTGCACACGTGCAGTTCACTATTACCATGCATACCACGAGATAACCACACGTCGGTGATCCCACGGCCGCCATTGCTCCACGTCATCTGGTAGGTAATGCCCTTTCACTACTCTCTTTTAGATCTGCATCTTCGGCCGGAAGGGAAGGGTTGGGGCCGGGGGTGTGACACTTGCCAGATGTTGGCATCTGATTGCGCCGGTTTAATCCACCCTCAACCCGTCCGTTCCGCGGGGCAAATCCTCCTGTGTGACCAGGGCCAAGTAGTATCTAAATTCTGTATAGAGAATGTTCAGTTATTGACCTTCGGGATCTTCTGCCTGTGAAGAATGTGGTATGCTACTGATCCACTCACCACTTACGCACTGTCATTTTTGTCACTCATTTGTCCCTGTTGCTTCAGCCCCCCCCTCCCAAAAAATGTTTTGCTTTCTCTAGTAGTCCCAGAGGGAGCAAATCACATGTGGAAAAGGGGGGACAGACCCAAAGCAGGTTCTATGAAAAAAGCCCACAAGGAAAAAAAGCCCTTAGAAAAAGCCCACAGTCATAAATGCTCACAGGAAAAAAGCCCACATGGAAATAAGCCCACATGGAAAAAAGGCCATACAGAAAAAAGCCCACATGGAAAAATGTCATGTAAAGCACCATATATATTTATAATTTGGATAACCATTCATCTCCATTTATGAGAATGAACAGGTATCCTGTCCTTTTATATAAAAGCATTTCCACATGGCAACAGTCTATGTCCACCAAAATCAGTTGGCTCTGTGACATGTCAATCACAGGGGGGAATTTCACATTACCCTTTTAAAGCCATTTTTAAGTTGTTATCGTACTGTCTTAGAGTAAACCGGTACAGGGCTGCCATTTCACACAGCCTTTCCCCTACCGGTAAGGAGAAGTCTCTGAAGCAGTTTGGCATTTCAGACAGTGTTTCTTTGTTTTCCAGCCCTTTTTCACCCACGCGGGCGATCTCTATCCTTTTTTTTTTTTTTTGAACATTCATTTTAGAGTGCTATGGCACTATAGCGCTATAACACAACACCAAAACAGCAACCCCATTGGAATGCCTGGACTCCACTGGGATACATGAGATGGTTACATCTGCCACCTGGAAACAAGTACCTCATTGGACTGCAGGCTTTGGCAGGAAATCAGGGCATCAGTGATTTTTTCCCTAGGCAGAGGCTGCAGGGGGGAGGAGATGTAAACCTGAAGACAGACAGGCAGATAAAGGTAGGCTGATTATTTCCTGGAAAGGACATAGGGTTGCCAGCTCCAGGTTGGAAACTTACAGGATATTTTAGGGATGAAGCCTGCTGAGGATGGGGTCTGAGGAGGAGGAGGAGGGGGACCTCAGATAGATACAATGCCATAGAACCCACCCTCCAAACAACCTGTTGCCAATCTCCAGGTGACAGCAGGAGAGCTCTTAAAGTTCTGGTGCTAATTCAAAGTGCTGGGGATGTGTTGCGTTCTGGCAGTGGACACTGTGAGTGTAGAAAATGAATGTGGACAGAGTAGTGTTTGGGAAAATCTTTAGGAATTGTCCATTTACCATGAGGCACCCATCCAGAGCCTCTGGCATTTTCTCACTCTGCTGACATCAAAACCAATTTAAGGCAAAATAGAGACATGGAAACTTTCCCATCCTCCTTTGCATCAATCTGTTTTTGTTGGCAACCCTAGGTCTGTCAGCACTTTCAGAGTGACTTCATGCCTCCTGACTGGCATTACTTCACTAGCCCTGGCTGCTTGCTCCTGTTCAGCAGGAGCCTCCCTATGGAAGCTGCATGGGTAATTTTGGACCAGCCCCAGACTTTCTGCCTAACCTACCTTGCAGGGTTGCTGTACAGATCACAAAGCAGAAGAGGAGAATGAAGTAAGCTGCTTTTCTCCCCACTAATGAGAAAGACAGAACTTTGCCTAGGAAGAGGCTGCTGAGAGTGGAGGAGATAAAGTTGCCAACTTTAGTTATGGAAATTCCTGGAAATTTGAGGGGTGGAGCCTGAACAGGATGAGGTTTGAGGAGGGGTGGGACCTCAGACAGGTACAGTGCCATAGACTCCACCTTCCCAACCAGCCATTTCCTCCTGGGGAACCATTGTTGCCAATCTCCGAGGAGGGCTGGAGATCACTTAGAAATACAACTGCTATCCAGGAGGGAGGGGGGAGGAGATGGAAAGCTGAAGTCAGAAGGGGAGATAAAAGGTTGATGGTAGGCTGGAAGGGAGATAGGGTTGTCAACTCCAGGCTGGGAAATTCCTGGAGATTTGAGAGGTGGAGCCTAAAGAGGGTGGGGCTTGAAGATGGGTGGGACCTCAGACAGGTACAATGCCATCGACTCCACCCTCCAAACCAGCCATTTCCTCCTGGAGAACCACTGTTGCCAATATCCAGGGGAGGGCTGGAGATATCTCAGAATTACAACTGCTCTTCAGATGGCAGAGATCAGTTCCCCTGAAGAAAACAGTAAGCTCTGTGTCATTATACCCTGCTGAGGTCACCACAGCAAATTGACGCTTAGTGTATGTATTTCCACAACGAGCCTTCTTTCTAGTTACCTATGTTTTATATTGTTATTTTAGGACTAAAACATGAATATTTAATCCTAAAATAACAATATAAAATATAGGCATTTTTCCATCTGGGCTTCTTTCTGTGTGGGCTTTTTAAATGTTTGGGCTTTTTTCCCATGTGGGCATTTTTCCATGTGGGCTTTTTTCCTGTGAGCATTTATGACCATAAGGATTTTCCTGTGAAATTTTTTCCTGTGAGTTTTTTTTTGTTATCCCCAAAGCAAAAGGGGAAAATGAGTGACAAAACTGACAGTGCGGAAGTATCCACAGCTTCTTCCAAGTGGCTTATAGTACAAGCCAAAGGACACTTTCCTGGCAGTAAACCCCATTAAGTACACTTGACTAGGATTCTGAGCAGAGCTGCTTAGGACTGCTCTCTTAGCCACATATATCCATGTTCCAATCACATCCGAGTTAGAGTGCTACAATATGTTCTACAATATGCTGGCTTCAAAGGCTGTTTGGAGGTTCCAAACAGTTAAAAATCAGTGGCAAGATCACTATCTAGAACAATTAGATTCAAGCCCTGTAGCACCTTAGAGACTTACAACATTTTCAGGGTATACATTTTTGAGAGTCAGAGCTCCCGTTGTCTCAAAAGCTTATACTGTGAAAATCTTCAGGTGGGTAGCCATGTTGGTCTGAAGTAATAGAACAAAGTTTGAGTTCAGTGGCACCTTTAAGTCCAACAAAGTTTAATTCTGGGTATAAGCTTTTGTGTGCATGCAGACCTCTTCAGATACACTGAAACAGATTTCCTCAAGCCATACATGTGGGGGGTGTTAGATTCCAGGAAGGGCTAGGTAGAATCAATTAATGTTGGTCTCTAAAGTGCTACTGGTTTGATTCTGACTGTTCTATTGCAGACCAACATGCTACCCACTGAAACTACTGGGAATAAGTTATAGAGCATATTTCTTCTGTGCTCAGGATTTGCTCTGGCTACCAATTTACTTCTGGGCTCAATTCAAAGTACAAGTTATGATCATTATAAAGCCCTACATGGCCTGGGGCCCAGGAATTTGAAAGTCTATTTGTACCTTTTATGAATCTGCCTAATCAATACTGTCATCATCAGAACCCTACTAGCCCTACATGATGTACCCCTTCTGCTTCCCTCCCTCAGAGGCTAGATTTTCCCTCAATTTTTCTTTCCCCTCATTGACTGAGCAGCCCTGGTAACATGTTTTTTTTCTCCCCTGAAGAAGCCTTCTGTTCCACCCTGTCAGTATGACATATTTTGACTATTTGCTCAGCCCAGGAACCTGAGGAAAGGGATAGGATCAACCTTTAATTTAAATCCTTGAAAATGGAACTTGAGACACTTTTAAAATTCAAAAATAACAAAATCTTTTATTTAACATTGATGGGAAAGGTCAGGTGAAATCAGAGACTGAAATTACTGAGGTAAAACTAGTGCAAGCATAGAATGTTGATCTTTTATATTAGGCTAATGAGAGATTCTTACTTTATTCACAGTTGTTTAAATCTTTATATTGAGAAGCTTTTGTTCCAGTGTTTTCCCAAACACTCTAGTATGCTTTATTTGAGTAATCACTGGCTCTTTTGGTGCCCAGCCCAAACCCCTTCTCTTGGAACACCAGTACTCTTCTTGAGTTGTCAATTGACTTTTAAGGTCTCTACAGGCAATTTCTAATCACACCAGACCAGGGATCTCTGTACTTCTCAGAGATAACTCTCCCTATTTGATTGGGTAGGGAATTTCTTCTCTCCTTGGAAGATCTATCTCCTTTCCTTTGGCCTGAATGGGAGGTTTCTCTACTACCCAAACTTCCTTGCCAAACTCTCCCCCAGTTCTCTGTCTGTGTTCAAATTGCTCTCAGCTAATGCTGAATTCAGACTGCATTCAGTCAAGGTAGAAATCTGACTCTAAACTTTTTTTTTCTGTCAGGGTTATTCTTAGATGGTCTCAGTACACATCTCTTCTCTGTTAAGGCAGGAATCTGACTGAATCTCCTCAGGATACAACTCTCACAAGACTTTTTTTGTTCAGCTGATGCCAACCAATCAGATTGCTTAGACCAGCCTGTCACTTAAGGCTCTTTGGCTCTGTGAAGAATTAACTATTCACAGTCCTTTAGTTGTTGGTACAGCACTTCTAAGCCTCTTAAAAAGTGCAGTCCATCACACCCTACCAATATCTGAAATCAATTGGAGTTTTTCTCTGATGGCATCCCAATTTTGGGTCCCTCTAACTACTGACATTTGATTGGTGCAGACTGTGCTAAGATTCTAGCCTCAACTATTTTATTTTATATTTACTTAAAACATTTTAATCCTGCCTTTCTTCCCAACTGGGGTCGTCAAGGCAGAAAACAGTTTAAATAAAAGAAACTAAAAATAAACATTAAACACACACACACAGAGAGAGAGAAAACAGCAATTAAAATGTAATCTGGAAGGAGGATTGGTGAGAGAATGCTAAAGCAAATTTTGAATAGGTGGAAGACAATGACAGGGAGGGACAAACAAATCTCTCTGCTTACCCAGGTTTTCCATCAATAAAGTTTTTAATGTGGGCTTCCGGTTTGGCTCCCGCGAATGGCGGATGCATCCTCGGGTCGCTCCCGAGGGCGTCTCGCCCGCCCGCGGTGGAGGAGGGAATCCGCGCAAGCAGGGACCCGAACGAGCACCTCAGGAAGAGAGGAGCTCGGATCCGGGGTGCTTTAGGGCGTACTAGGGGGGAGTCTCTCTTTCGGCCGAGAGGTCGGAGACCGAGGCTCCCGCCATGCCCTGCCCCAATGGACCTTGCTGCGTGAGCGACCCCGAACGGGGTTTAGCGGAGCCACCAGACGTCACCGAGTGATAAAGCGACCATCCGAAAAAATGGAAAAAGAAAAAGAAAAGATCGGCTTAACTGTGAGTTGTCAAAATGCAGAGAAAAAGAATTAAAAGCGCTTCCCCCCCTCAGCGAAAAAGACGAGGAGGTTGATCCTCTAACTTCATAAGCGAGAAAGTAAAGGAGGGGGGGAATGGACTGAGCCGATAGTAGTGATTTCCTTTGATGTATTTGAAATGAAGCATGAAAAAGTTTTGTTTTTCTGGAGCGCGCTTTAAGAACTTTATAAAAAGTAAATAAAAAAAAAACAAGATGTCGGAACTGGGTAAAAAACAAGCGGAGAAGAAGGGAGGAACTTCCGGTCTGGGCGTTTGCTTATGGGTGAGAGCCGGCTGCTTATTGCCTGGACTGTTTATTGCTGTGAATCTGACGGGGAATTGTAAAAGGAGAAAAGTTGAACTGTGACAGTGAGAAAGTGCCTGGTAAGCGCTTTTAAAAGTCAACAGTTGCGGAGGAGGTTTCAGCGGAGAGACTGGGAGCGTATAAAAGCGAAATCGAAATTCAATACCATTCTCAAAGCTGGAACCCTCCTGAAATGGCAAGAAAGAAAGAGGATTTATAGCATATGAACTGAAAGTGTTAACAGTGACCCGAAGGAGGATTCGGGGGGGAAAAAAGCCGGAAGGAGAAGAAAACAGACGAAGCTCCTCCACGTCAATGGGAGTGAAAAAGAAACCAGCACGCACAGAAGCGGTTCTGAAGGCGCCCAGAAGAAGCTTTTTAACAGAAATTCAAAGGAACATTACTAACATACTAACACAGATAATACCTATAACCGGACTGAAAAAAAAAGAAGTTTGACTGCTCACAGAAGAAGCCTAAGAAGAATGACTGGACACTACTAACAGTTTAATTTACCAGTTAATATATCACTCAGCTTTCTCTTTCTCCCACTATATACCCTCCTAATTTTTCTCTTTTAAACGAAATACCTCTCCTTTTTAGGAGAGTCAATAAAACCTTTATTAAAAAAATAAATTTTTTAATGTGATCTTAATATGTGATTTTCTTATGATGACATTTAAAATCATTATATTGTTTTAATTGTCCTTCAGATATCTTGACCACCTTTGATGGGGAACGCAGGATTGAAATTATTAAAATAAATAATCCATCTGAATTGCCCCATTCAGTTAAGGGAATTCCATAAACTTGTCCTGCCAAGTTGCACCTGAAACTCCTGTCACTCCCCAACACCCTTCCCTGGGTGTGAGATTGCCTTTTCTGCTCTCTTTTGCCTTTGAAGTGTAATTATGCTTTACAATGTTCTTTCTACCACAAGTAGGTGTCAACCTGCCTTGATAGTCTACAATCCTCACAGTTGCTTAAACTCTCTTAATCCTTGTACTATGTGTTCTAAATCAATACTATACCCATCCACCAAGAGGTAATTCCATCCCTAAACAGGTGAGTTTATGGTAAGAAATAAATCATATTCCTGCATCTTGCTTGAAATCTTCATGATATTGGGTTAATATCAGTCTCACAAGATAAAGGACTCTGAAACATCCCTGAGGCCCATAATTTCTTCGGAGACTTTGGAAGCACGAAATTCTTCCTTTCCTAAACCAACAAATGCCCCTCCTGTAGACTTCCTTTGTGATCTGCTTTCAGATCTCTCCTTCTCTCTCTCCTGCCCCTCCCAATTTTATTTTAAACAACAGCTAAATGAATGTGCAACTCACTTTACATAATTTTGTGACCTAGACTCGGGTTAAATCATGAGAACCCACCAGCTGAAGAAAATTGGATTAGACCTTTGGTAGTAAACAAGATGGATGCATCTTCTGTTCTTCCAAATATCTTTTCCATCTTCCAGAGTACAGCTGAATAGGAACTTTCATTGTGCTGGAGAAACCTCCCTTAATGCTAAGCCAGAAGTCCCTGGAAAAGTGAAGGTGCAATATGGCATGAAATTCCCTGCAGTGAGATTTCCATTGTGGACTGTACATCTACACTGATGCCCAAGTTAGAAACTGATGAACCAGTTTTTTTTGGTATTTTGATGGCTTCAATAATTTTTAAATAATCCTGCTTCATCCCTAATTTTTTTTTTAAAAAAACCATGTAGCTCATCTTTTTAAAATCACTAATAAAGCCTTAGTTTATCTTCGTCTTGTTTTCTGCGCCTGTCTTTTCATTTTTTTGGGGGGGGGGGCAAAAAGTAGGATATATTGTATCACAAAAGATATGCTTCTTGAAATGCACATGTATGAAAATAAATGGTAATTACCACTAAACTATTATAAAAAGACTATACTCATTTCCAAAATATCAAATGTGGGTGTTATTGTAAATCCCATTAAGAAAAATAAAAACTGTTGCTTAGTGAAAACAATGTCCATATTAGGGAACAATTTGTGCATATAATATAGAATAAATGGTTTCGTTTAAACTACCATTGCATATTACAAAGGTCTGATCCCTTGAGGGAAGACTAGACAGTAAATTGCTCATTAGAACTCCCATTATCCTCATCGCAAACATGTAAAAACTTAAAAGCACAGCATATTAAAATAAAACTTAAAGGAACCACTGTGATGTAATGCATACAAGACCAGTAAATAATGCCCTAAAATGTTATGAATTGTGTACATATTTCCTGACCTGTGTGTGTGTGTGTGTGTGTGAATAAAAAGTAAGGAGGTTGGTTGGGAGAGGTAACTGTGTGACAGAATGAGAGAAAGAGAGATGGCAGTGAAATATTCTGATTGGACAAGAGAATGGGACTGAGAGGGGATGCACACTGGAGAGGCTGATGAGAGAAGGGGAAGAACAGGGTAGGGGTTTTAGAAAAAGAAAACCATCATTGAAAGGCTAAGCTAAATAGGCAGAGATTTGCAAAGTGAAGTGGTTAGGAAAGAAGACGTTGCTTATCATATTAGAAGGGGTTAGAGCTTTTGTGTCTTTTGTCAATTTTCCTTTTACTAATTTCTATTATTTTCATTATTGGGCTGGATGTTGAGAGAAGTGACTGAATATTCTGGATTCTGAATATTATGTTCTCAACATTTATTCACCTAACATAAATGGCTTCAGGGGAAACACACTAGTCAGTCTTTGTTACCAATAAGTGGATCTAAATGAGTGAGGATCCAGTGATCCAGAAGGCAACAATAGAGCAGGTAGGCAGGTAGGGAAAGAGGTACTTTTCTCCCTTTCTCACAATACAAGAACTCGTGGGCACTCCATGAAATTGCTGAGTGGTTGGGTTAGAATGGATAAAAGGGAGTACTTCTTCACCCAAAGAGTGATTAACACATGGAATTCACTGCCACAGGAAGTGGTGGCTACAAGCATGGATAGCTTCAGAAGGGAATTAGATAAGCATATGGAGCAGAGGTCCATCAGTGGCTATTAGCCACAAGGTATAGCTAGGGGCTCTGGGGCAAGTGATGCTCTGTCTTCTTGGTGCTTGGGGGGGTCGACAGTGGGAGGGCTTCTAATGTCCTGGCCCCACTGGTGGACCTCCTGATGGCACCTGGTATTTCTGGCCACTGTGTGACACAAAGTGTTGGACTGGATGGGCCTTTGGCCTGATCCAACATTATGTTCTAACACATTTTGTTGCTATTGTAGCAGCCAGGATAAAAGACCACACCTCAAATTTAAGAGATCAGATACATTCTAAAAAGAAATTGGATTATACATCTGATGTGATATTAAGAAGTGGAATACAAACTGAGAAGATAGTGAGGGAAGGGCTGTGTGAGCCACATTTTACCATAACCACCTTCTGGTGAAGTTCTTTAAAAAACAAAACAAACACACAACACCCAGAAGAAAAATAAAGTTTTTAAAAAACAGGGCTTACAAATGACATTTGTTTGTCTTCTCAAAATATGACAAGGGAACAAACATAGCTGATAAATAATGTTTCATTTCAAAACACTATGATCTGAGTCAAATTTACAAACTGGAGAGTTAATCTCTGAACTCTACCTTAAATTTATCTTTTAAAATGGAGAGGGGAATTGGCAGGGACAAAGCATAGGTACATGAGAAGGATATGCCAGTGTCTTGTGCAACTGATTTCACTTCACCATGAAGTTAAAAATAAGCTTTTGAAGACTTGAGCCCACTTCACCTGCATAAGGGTAGTGTCTAGCCCATGAAACCTTATGCTAGTATAAAAAGTTAATTGTCTGTAAGGTACAAGAAGACTAACATGACTACCTCTCTGGGATATCCAAAATGAAATGTTTTCTTCTTCCCTGGTGACGATTATACTATTTTTTTTCAAAGAACACACTCAAAGCCATATTTTCCTTGCCTAAATAAAAGTATCCTATCTAATTGCATGGCAGATTTGTTCATTTGTTTAAAATGAGCATTATTTACAGTCCTTTGGCCCCTATGTACTTGACCCATCCAGTAGGGTCACTCTGTTGGTACATGCACATTGTTGACTAGCTTGCTTGGATTACAGTTTCCTCAGGGTCACCACAGGCAAATCACACCTAATTTAAAATGAGCTACATTTAGAGTGAATGTGCTGCTTTTATACCTGCATTTATCAGTGAGGTGCATTGATCATGCTGGCACAAGATCAGAACTTACTAATTGGAGTACTGTTCCTAGGTGGCAGTAAAAGGTAAAGGTAAAGGTTCCCTTGCTCAAAAGCCAGTCGAGTCCGACTCTAGGGTTGCGGTGCTCATCTCCGTTTCAAAGCCGAAGAGCCAGCGCTGTCCGAAGATGTTTCCGTGGTCATGTGGCCGGCATGACTAAACACCAAGGCGCACGGAACTCTGTTACCTTCCCACCGAAGTGGTACCTATTTATCTACTTGCAATTTCTTGCTTTCGAACTGCTAGGTTGGCAGGAGCTGGAACTAGAGACAGGAGCTCACTCCGTCATGCGGAAACTCGGGTCTCGAACTGCTGAACTACTAACCTTCCACAGCCTGCAGTTCAATCTTAACCACTTGAGCCACCACAGTGCGAAAACACAAAAAAGGTTTTATTTCATTTAATTATGAAAATACATATATACCTGCCTTTTTCCTGAGCTTCTCAGGACCCCACACAGTTAACAACAATGTAGAGATAATACAACATATATTTAAAACAACAGGTATAAATACATTAAAACCAATTCTAAAATCCTGTATATAGGCCCTCCCTACCGAGGTTCAGACTGCCTCAGAAGCTTTTGAGAACAGCTCAGATTTGCAACTTCACCAGAAAGCCAGGAAGGTAAGAGCCCCTGACCTCTTCTGGGAGGCTGTTCCAGAGGCATGGGCAGCTACTGAAAAGGCTCAGACTCCAAATGTTGCTTGGAGAAAGGGAATACTGACAAACTCTGCTTCATGCAAACATGTAGCGAGAGGCAGTTCTTGAAATATGTAGGCCCAGGTTATAATGGGCTTTAAAGTGGACCTTGAAGTGGACCTGGAAACTAATCAGCGGCCTGTGAAATTTTGTGATCTGATCAAACAAACTCAATTATTACAAACATTATCAGCTTTAGGATTCAGGATAGTAAATGGAGCCAAGGATGGAGTACTAGAGAAACCACACAGCTTTCCTTTCCCTGTTACCGCAATATCAAGGTCAAGAGATCTAGGGAAAGCCCCTCTTTTATAAGTTATTTTTTTCTCTCTTGTGTGAGTTGGGCAAATAGTGGAGCAAACTGTTTTTGAGTGTTCAAGAATGGTGCTCACAATTTGTGATTAAACTGTGATTTGAGCAAAAGAAGGTTTATAAATTACTGATCTCTCCTGCCACCCATGTGTATAGACCTGAAGTAATGAATTACCATATTCAGTCTTGGGTGTGTGTGTGTCAATGTGTGGATATGTTAACTCTAAATTAATTTGATAAACTGGGGCCCTGGTCACACGGCAAAGTTGCCACGGTAGAGGTACGGATGGTGGGCGGATTATCTGGGCGCGATAACACCCCAACATCTGGGAAGTGGAGCGCACCGGTGGCTTACCGCCTACAATGCGCCTTAAAAAACTAGTACCTCCAAGGTACTAGTAAACATTTGACACGGGCTGCCTCCAGATGCCTGTGGTGTGATCACGCCGGCACGTGGCATTCTCCTCCGGTCCCTCGTTTACCCGCCGACGCCGAGGGAAGGACCCGTGGTGAGCCGCCGGCGCGTCTGATTGCATAATCACACATCAAACTGTGCCGGGGCAATTAGCCATGCCTCCCCCCCGCGATATCAGGCTTGTGTGACCGGGGCCTGGGATGATTTTATCTTATAGAGGGTATGACGAACCCCTGTATTTCCCCAACTGTCTGGCTGATTTTTCCTGCCAAAACTTCAGTTCCCCTCAGCGATTGAGTTGCCTTACAGTAGTGTGTATATCTTCCCTTTCCCTTTTATATAAACTTGAAACTGTCCATAAGCTGTAACAAAGAGCAGCAGCAGCAGCTAAGAAAGCAGCAGCATCACAGGCCGGGAGGAGGTTCGTGGTCACTGGAGATTTCAGGTGTGCTTTCAGAAGTCACTACTACCTTTAACCGGAATGAAACTGAAGAAAGACTATAACTAAAAAGTTTTTTTTAATTAGTGAGCTAACAACACCCTTTTGCTCCCGGGCTGATAAAACCTGCTGAAGATCAGTGATCGATACTTTTTACTTGGTGTATTTACCCAGTTGTCAGATCCCAAGTCAGGATAACAAACCCACGTTCCAAAGAAGTAAGATTTATTTCCAAAGCATGGTTGATCATGAACATACAGAGATTGTTCAGAATAAAGACAATACACAGGGGCAACGTAATATAGGAACTTCAAACTTGGTTAACCCAATGGGTGCAATTCCCTCGCAAGGGAGCTGATTAGAAAAGGCGCGAAGTAGCCTGAGAACCACAACAGCTAATACCATAAACACAAGTTGAGTTCACACGGGAAATGTAATTAAGCTAGGCAAGAAGACATAACACTCCAACGTCCACCTGCAGGAGACACTTGGCAGTTACAGCAGCATACCAGAAGAGGATAACAAGGGGAGGGAGGGAAGGAAGAGGGACGGGACGTGTCCCAGAGAAATGGCAGCTCGCTGACATACTGCCCACCTGAAAATACCACTTACCCACCATCTCCCGGTTTGGGCGGGAGACCTCCCGGTTTGCCCGGGAGACCTCCAGGTTTGTCCGGGAACATCTTGTGAAACGCCCGAACGTGATAAGGGGCCCGAATATCCCCTTCTTCCACCCATTCGCGGTGCTGGGGACCGAAATCAACCCATTCCACAAGATACCACAATTTACCACGTTTGAGTCTGGAATCCAGAATGCCTGATATTTCATAATGTTCTTGGCCTTCCACTAAAATAGGAGGTGGTTGAACATTACTCTCCCTCCATTGACATTGACCAGTATCTTTTTTCAGTAAACTGAAATGGAATACAGAATGCAAAGACTGCAGATTTTTAGGCAAAATCACATCAACAGCAACATCATTCAACACTTTGCGAACCTGGAACGGACCAATGTACTTCCAGCCCAGTTTTTTACTGGGACGTACCAATTTGATATTTTTTGTGGAGACATAAACAGAATCACCAGGTTTAATATCCCATTCCTGGGCCCTATGTTTATCAGCATGCAATTTATATTTCTCCTTAGCCGAATCAAGAGTGTGACACAGGAGAGGCCAAGCTGATTGTAAAGACTTGCACCATGAGCTTGCATCAGAGGGGGTTTTGGGGTCCTCCTCTGACCTGTCAAGAAAAGGAAGAGGCGGGCTATCATACCCAAATACAGCTTTAAAAGGAGACATACCAATGGAAGAGTGAAACGTGTTGTTATAACAATATTCAGCTAAAGGAAGTAAGTCATACCAATCAGATTGTTGATAATTAGTGAAACAACGTAAATATTGCTCCAAAGTTTGATTAAGACG
>NW_015164203.1:240867-241389 GCF_001447785.1 Gekko japonicus
GAATTTAGAAACAAATTGGGTCCCTCTGTCTGAAATGACCTTGGCAGGCAAAAGATGAAGGCGTACTACGTTATTGAAGAAGGCTTTGGCCAAAGCCTGGGCAGTGGGCAAGCTCGGGAACGGCACAAAGTGAGCCTGTTTAGAAAACATATCAACCACAATCCAAATCACAGTTTTTCCCTTGCTGGGAGGCAAGTCAGTGATGAAATCCATAGAAACAACGTCCCAGGGCCTGGAAGGTGTGGGGAGGGGATGAAGGAGTCCAGCAGGTTTCCCTCGTTGGGGCTTAGAAAGTGCGCAAGTTTGGCAAGAGCGTACGAATTCAAGCAGATCTTTGCGCATGTGTGGCCACCAGAACTGTCTGCGAAGGAGTTGTAGAGATTTGACGAAGCACCAGTGAGGCCTGGAAGGTGTGGGGAGGGGATGAAGGAGTCCAGCAGGTTTCCCTCGTTGGGGCTTAGAAAGTGCGCAAGTTTGGCAAGAGCGTACGAATTCAAGCAGATCTTTGCGCATGTGTGGCCA
>NW_015164203.1:241677-241857 GCF_001447785.1 Gekko japonicus
AGAAGTCAGCCCATCTGAGTTGTTTAGCATTAAGCATCCGAGGGGACTTCAAAGTTTCTAGGTTCTTGTGATCAGTCCAAACTTCGAATGGAACCCTAGCCCCTTCTAACCAATGACGCCAGGTAGAAAGCGCCAATTTTATGGCTGACGCCTCCTTTTCCCATATGGACCAGTGTCGTT